>NC_043959.1:13296525-13479901 GCF_902148855.1 Sphaeramia orbicularis | reverse complement strand
TTAAACAGTTTTAGTTCTTTATGGGTGAAAAACAAAACCCAGTATTACCTTGGTTTTGTTTTTCATCTCTGAAACATTACAGTTACTGGAAAAGAAACAGTTTGTGTGGAGTGGGGTTTGGGTGTAAAAGTTTAAGAACAATCTCTCTGGTGCTCTTCACTTTGGGGATTTTATTAGTTGCATGTTTTTCAAGAAATCTGAGGCACTCAGGGGTAATAAGTTCCAAAGCCTTTAATAACTCTGGGCCGTTCAGTCATGCATCAGAACTGGTATTGATCATCAAGTCTCTGCTTTTAGGAAATTCCTCTCTAGGAGTTGTGGAATAAATAATTTTAGGGATGCACAAGAACTATCCGCACTGATAATTATTGGTCCAATATGAAAAACATGATATCATTCAGATAATTTCAATAATTTAAGTTTTCACCGATAAATACAGCCCATAATAAAGTCCACTTACAATCTAATCTAGAGTACAAAAATGTATGTGTCGGTGTAGAACACTGGTGCAGATCTGTGTGAGATCTGTGGAGATGTAGCAGTAGCAGGAATTATCCAGTACTGTCCTGGAGCACAGGAGCCCCAAATATGGACCTGATGGAGATCTGCTCCAGGTGCTGAGAAGATGATGCAGGATTTCAACCCTGTCCTCAATAAACAGGAAGAACAGCCACAATAAGTGTTGAGGTATGGAAGTAAATCTGTCTCATCAGATTTGAATTATAAAGCCATTGAATTTCTTGCGCTGAATTTTTTTGCACTGAAATTAAGTATTTGAATTTTTTGTCTCTGAATTCAACTATGTTTATAAATTTAGAATTTTAAAAAATCAGATGCAAAACATTCAGATGCATAAAATTCTGAAGCAAAAAATTCAGACGCAAAAAATAGTTCACACACCCAGAACACCAAGGATAAGCAACTGATTCTGTCTCAAGTTAACCGACAGCCAGTCAATGAAGTTACATTAGGTTGGTCATGGACACCAATGCAGGAAGACGGTCAGCACGGATGTGTGATCTGAATTTTTGCATCTGAATTTTTTTATTCTAAATTTATGAACATAGTTGAATTCAGAGACAAAAATTCAGATACTTTATTTTAGTGCAAAAAATTCAGTGCTAGAAATTCAATAGCTTTTATAATTCAAAATCTGATGAGACAGATTTACTTCCATATTCAGGCCTTGCCCAAAGTTGTGTTCTGTAAATATTCACATCTTTTCAACATTAATAACATGTAAACTTACGTTCAGCCAGCAGCAGTAGCATGACTTCAGTTTTCTGCCACAAAAACTAGTATGTTACAGTGGTAGAGAAAACCACTGTGGTACCCCATGGTGTGTAAAACAGAAAGGTAATGAAAAAAAAGAAAAGAAATGATTGCACGTCTTTGAGATATGAATATTGCACACGCCTATACATATATATATATATATATATATATATATATATATATATATATATATAATATACACATCTGCTCACACCGGTGTATGAATGTTTGGTGGTGGTCGCCTCCGTCAGTGTGGTCAGCTGTGGATACAGATGTTGTTTAACACCACCTGAGTGTGAATGTGTGAGTCAGTGAATATGGTACGCGCTTTGAGTATGCGTTCATAGAAAAGCTATATAAATCTAATCCGTTATTATTATTACAAGTGGTTACAACCTCAAAATGAGAATCAATCAATCAGATTTTATTTATAGAGCGCCAAATCATAACAAAGTTATCTCATGATACTTTACATGTAGAGCTGGTTTAAATCAGACTCTTAGAACAACTGCAAATTTCAAGTAGAAACAACTGTTTCGATGACGCTATTTATGTTCTACAAAATAATTGTCAACTTAACTAGAAAAGCACTTGGAGAACGCAGACCTCCGCCAAGGCTGATCAGCCCCCTCCCTCCAGATCACCACCAACATTTAATCATTGTTTTGTGCCAGTATCAACACTTCCTGAAAATGTCATCAAAATCTGTCTAACTTTTTGAGTTATCTTACCAACAGACAAACAACCCCGATGAAACATAACCTCCTTGGCAGAAGTAATGAAACTATTTCATTAAAATATTTGTTCAAATCAGATTCTTACAGTGTCAAACATCATAAGGTCAACACATTTTGTTTTATGTAAACTAAGCTTGCTGTGCGGCACCACTTAAAAATAGAACTGCTATAAAAGTTTATAAAACATGCTTTTTCGGCATTTATTTTGGGTGGTGGCCCATAAAACAATCCAAACTTGATTTTTAAGACACACACTAACTGACTTGAAATAATAAAAGAATTTGAAGAATGGGAACTACTGTTGTTTGTTATCAGTATCAGTTACAAGAAGCAGGAAGTTATCGGTACTGATTGTAAAAAAAAAAAACAAAAAAAAACAAAAAAACAGTTATTGTGCATCCCTAATATTTTCCACCAGTTATTCTGGAATAATTTTCGTCTTTTTTTTTCTCAGATATTGATGAGTGTCGTGTGATGGGGAACCTGTGCAAAAACGGCCAGTGCATCAACGCCTTAGGTTCCTACAGCTGCACCTGCAAACAGGGCTACACCACTGACATCAGCGGCACTCAGTGTGTGGGTAAGAGTTACTGGGTCTTTATGGACTCCTGTCCCACCACGTCCACCTCCTGTTCTCATTCCTGCTGTCTAGTAAAAGAAGCCAGAACTACGTGGGTGGACCGCCCACACACTCCTCTGAATCTGTCCATCTCATCAGCTCCGCTTATGGAATTTCTGTCTGCGCGCTCAAACCCTTTTTTACGTCTCTCCCTCTTTCTTTTTCCTCTCCCTTTAGACGTGGACGAGTGCATACAAGCACCAAAGCCCTGTAACTTCATCTGTAAGAACACAGAGGGAGGCTACCTGTGCTCCTGCCCAGAATACATCCTGCAGGAGGATGGGAAGAGCTGCAGAGGTGACACACACACACACACACACACACACACACACAGCAAAACCACAACCTGTCAACACAAACAGCACTTAACCCTTTAGAGTTCACTCATAGCAGCTAAAATTTACTTAGGGGGTCAAATGAGTGGCCTTTTTGTCAAAAAAAAAAAAAAAAAGTTCTAAGAAAAGCATACAACTGTGTTGAAATACATTTGTGCACAGACTGCTGATATATTTGACAGTGGAAGCTATTTTCAGAAATATTGGATTTTGAATAGGTATAATAGGGTTAGGGTTAATATGGTATAAAACCCTAACACCTGGGGTGGGGGGGGCATTGAAATTAATAAATTCAGTATAGAACAGAATATAGCACAGAATATAAAATAATAACACAGAATGGAAGAAAATAATTAGAATAGAATTCTTAAAATAGCAGTAGAAAGAGCATAAATAATTGGTGGACGGACGTGACATTACCCATGATGATCTGGTCAGTACCAGTACTTTATTAGTAATAAACTTATATACTTATTATTGCTAATTCTCCTCTTATTCATAAATGTTAGTATTGTGGATCTAAAACAATAACAGTTTATTAAAAACACAAAATGTGTCAGTGGGCAGATGTGACATGGTTGTTACAGATCCCATCATACTGATGCTCGGCAGCCATGTCACCGTTTCCACAAATGATCCCTGTGCAAAAACTAGGATTAGAATTATTTATTGTATAGTTTATCATCATACTAAAGAGTAAATAACAATATAGAATTGTTATTTCTTTATAAAAATGTGTATTATTAGAAAACTGTTGATTTAAAAAGTGACGTGTGACATTCTTAATGTATGTATTGGCGTAACATAAGCAGGATGGATCAGCACCATACTCCATATTGCAACCTGTAAAATAAAACATGATATGTAGTATATAATCTGGTAAGAAAAATTGGGGAATCTAAAATAATAGAATATTTGTTTTTCAGGTAAATTCAGTTAAAATATAACTTGGCCATTTGTGACATGAAAATATAGCACAGGGATTAAAGTTCTCCGTCACCACGACAGATTTCCGTCAAATGGAAAAATTGAGGGGGGAAAAAAGTCATACTGAAGTAACTTCCCACGTGTTTCGCGGAGTTCAGTCAGTACCGCGATCCTGCCCTGAATCTGCAGGTGTTTAACACAGGCACGCCACGCACAGGGGGCTGACAGGTTTAACAGTGATGATAATAAGATGACTTCTTTATTTTTATGTCGGGAGGAGAGATTGATGACTATTTCTCTTTGGAAGGAAACGCTGCTCATTCTGTGCCTCAGAAACACATGGACAAGTTCAGCTTTACCGAAGTTCAGCCTCCAGACACTAACTTTAGTTTAGTGCTAACAAGTAGCTTTCATTATGAAAGAACCACAGTGAAAAGGGAAGAAGACAGAACTGATCTACATGTACCTTCATGTTTGGGTTCATAGCTTATCTCCTCTTGCCGGTATATGACTAGTGTGTGTGTGTGTTTGTGTGTATGTGCCCTTCCCGTGCGTACGGATGTGCGTGCCGCGGCCTTACGCGGTTACGTGCCCGACTGCATAGGTGCTTTATTTTGACGGTTTAGCATCTTATTTCTATCTGTGTGGTACAGTACGAAGATAAAATTGAATGAATGAATAACACCCTTGGTATTTGCAAAGCCACTGTATTTTAAATACCCTCAGAGAGTATCTGTAACGGAATATAATTTCTGTTTCAGTTGACGTAATTTCTTCCAATCAAAAGAGAACATGATATTGGCGGAGGGAGGGGGGGTTTGTGGACGCAGGTTTGACGACGTACATGTTATTTTGGCTAGCATATACGACATCATGGACACGTTTGTAGAGGAAGGTGCTGAAGTGGTAACTATTGAGAGAGGTGAAAAATAGATGGAGGTGGGCGTGGCTTGATGAGAAGGGAGACGATGGAACTCCACTTAGATCATGGTGCAAAAAAATGAAGCAGCCTCACTCATTTTTTGCAGTAAGGTTTTCTTCCAGTTATTATTTTCACTTGCTTCAAAGTTTTCATACCCTTTAAAATTAACCAGAGAGCACCAAAATTGACCTGAAGCTTTAAAAATTTTCTGGGGGAGGACCCCCAGACCCCCCACCAATACCACTCATGACATTTTTCTATCCATGTTACTAATCTTCTACACCTGTACACTCTCCCATTCAGTGTTTTACAGTATTGCCAAATTTGACTATATAAACTTGTATGCTATAGTAGTATTGTATTGCATCATTTTTAATAGTGGCCAATGATTTTGACCAGAAGAAAATTTTCAGTCAGATGAAAAATTTTTGCTTTAATCCCTGATATAGCATTAATTGTGATGAAATTGGACATTTTTGACCTGAAAACATAGTTCATATGACCATCAGCATGTTGCAACAGAACTGAAATCGTGTAAATTTGCATAACTTGCATTTACCAACACAAAATTCCTTTGGGGATTCACTCGTATTGATTTCTTATGCACAAAGACAGAAATAAGACCTCTAAGCAAATTTTAGCCGATAGAAATACCCTAGAATTCAACATTTTAACCTTGGTGTGTTAGTGGAGGACACAACAAGACTTTATTACTTTTGTGAAATAATAAAAAAAAAGTTATTGTTATGTAGAAAATCAAGGCTAATGAAGTGACCGTATTTGGTTCCTTGCCCATAAGTGGCAAAAAAAGAAAAAAAAATCCAGGAAGTATGTATAAAAAAATAAATACAAGAAAAACCCATGAAAGGGGAAAGGAAAAGGCATTTTAGAACATTAGAACATCACTCTGATACCATTAGACCAGTGTTTTTCAACCTTGTGGGGTCGTCTGGAATTTCTAGTAATTGATAAAAATAAAATAAAAACTTACTACTAAAAAATCTGTGTTGAGTTGACAGAGCCAATCCCAATCCATATCAGACAAACTGGTTGTGAAACTGCAGCACTGTGGTTCTGTTTATCTGACAAATGTTCATTGTGGTCAGTTTCAGATGCTGCAGCTCTTTCATAATTCATAGTTTTAGTTCTTGTTTGTTCAGTATTAATTGTCAGCCTTGTAAATCCAAGCTGGACTGACTGTACATATCCTGACAAAGGAAAATCCAATTCTCCCTTTGTGCTGTGATCTACACCTGGCTTTACTGCCTCTGTCCATAATATATATTATATAGACTAAATGTCCTCTAAGATTAACCTGGATTTGAAATATAGGATAGAAAGTATTACAGGATCAAAAACATTGATTTTAGCCACACACAAAAAAAAAAAGTCTGTTTTGTTTTAACATTTGTGATGTTAAAATGGAGTCAGGAGTAAAAAAAGGTTGAAACCACTGAATTAGAACCTGTATTTGGTCCCATTAGAACCTTCCTTTGTTCCCATTAGACCCCCATGCGTGCTGGTCCAGACCCCTGTCCACATCCACATGAGCCCTTTGAACGTCATTCCTTACATTAGTTCCAGTACTTCATGGAACCGAACAAAGCAGGTCCACTCACTGTTTTCATGTACAGGTGGAACATACAGACCCTAGAGACCACACTGGACCTGACAGACCCTGGAGACCACATTGGACCTGACAGACCCTGGAGACCACATTGGACCTGACAGACCCTGGAGACCACATTGGACCTGACAGACCCTGGAGACCACATTGGACCTGACAGACCCTGGAGACCACATTAGACCTCAGACTGGGAACTCACTGTCCTCACTTGAACTGTTACTGTCACTGTCCTGTAATGTGTGTGGAATGACCAAAAATAGTCACTTGCCTGATAAAGGGTTAACTTAAGTGTAGTTTTTCTCTGTAAAATTTGTTAATTAATTCGTAACTTTTCTTTGAGTTTTTAGCTTTTTTTTTTTTTTTTACAGCTTTCTGATACGAACACAGTGACATATGTACTACCTGTGGAGAACTTCTGTCCTTCAAAATAAGAGCACATTTAATTAAAAGGAATTACGCTGTATGTTTTGTTAACGTTTGATCTCATCTCACCTGCTTCTTGAGTAATAGATAGATAATTATTCTATCAGGTTAAATGGAGATTAATAATAGCTAATTAAATAATAGTTTTTTCAAGTCATTTTCAAGTAATTAGATTTTTAAAGATGTAAACAGGCTAAATTTCAATGAAAGCATTCTTTTTTAGATAATAATAATATAATAATCATTTTATTTGTAGGTGTCTTTCACCGTTCGAAGTTGTTGAAATAAATAAAACACAATTAAAATTACACACATACATGTATATTTACTGAAATAATACTTGCTGTGTAGCTACACTCACACACACACACACACACTCGTTACCGTCTCCCCCAGACTGTGTGACATTGCGCATCTGGTTGTGTCTGTGTTAATGGGGTTTGTTAGTGCATCTAAAACATGCGCTGATGGTGTTGACTTTGTTAGTTCTCTTTCATTTTATTTACCACAGCTTTCGTTCTTTAGTTCCCCCCTCTGCAGTAACACCCCCCCGCAGTACCCCTACATGTTTCCGCTGTCTGGTTCATTTGCAGTTCATTTGAAGGTCAGTGACTGTAGAAGGACTGGAATTTGAGTCACAGACAAAAGCAGTCTGCGTACAGGACTGGAGTTTGTAGAGTTCAGAAACTCTGGGTAGATTGGGTTGGGATTAAGCCTTTAGTTTTTTAAAATTATTATCTTAGTGAACTTCTACATACGGTTATATTTAAGAGTGCAGCAGATGGAATTATGGTTTTATATTGAGTCCTTCTAGTTTGGTTTTTAAATATTTGGATATGTGGAAGGACGGAAGGAAGGAAGGAAAGAAGGAGGGAAGGAAAGGAAGGAGGGAAGGAAGGAATAAAGGAGAGAAGGAAGGAATGAAGGAGGGAAGGAAGAAAGGAGGGAAGGAAGGAAGGAAGGAAAATAAAGGAGGGAAGGTTGTAATCTCCTCACACATTTTGAACTAGGGCTGCACAATATTGGCAAAACTTGTGATATGGGTGTACAGTATTGCGATAACAATAATATTGCGATGTTTTTTTGTTCACCTAAAAAAATACCATTTTCATCTACTAAGAAAAATGTTCCTTAACAATGTTAAATGAGCCAATTGTTTGTATGCTGACTCAATTTTATTTTAGACCAAATACTGTATGACTACAATCAATTAGACAGTTCTGTCCAAGAACCTGGTGAAGCTGCGACCACAGACATTCAGATACAAACACTGTCAAATATTTTGTCATTTTATTCACATATAACAATGTGTAAATGACATGAATGTATTTCATAATAATAAAAGTGACAGAGTAAGAGCTTTAATAAAACAATATTCCATTACTTGCCTGGTGTGGTAAATACTACATATAAAAATACGATCTTTAAATATAGTGTTCAGGCCTTCCCCAAAGTTGTGTTCTGAAAATATTCACATCTTTTCAACATTAATAACATATAAACTTGTATTCAACCAGCAGCAGAAGCATGACTTCAGTGTTTTTTCCAGAAAAACTAGTAAGTTAGAGTTTTAGGGAAAACCACTGTGGTACCCCTGGTGTAAAACAGAAAGGTAATGGAAAACTAGAAAAGCATTTGAGCACTTGAGTTAGCTTGTTAACAGACTAATAAACAAACTAAAACCCCCCATTTCAGGTTATTGACATTATTGTTACAGGATAGTTTGTAAATGTAAAATTTTCAGAATTTAATGTGATTTTTTGCTCTAAAACAAAGACAAAAATTTGAAGTTGTCATTATTTATAGGCATAATGTAAGATTTTTTTTTTCACATCAAACCGAGAAGAAAATCTGGAGTCATTCTTTGTTGTCGGTTATTCTGCTGTTGTTATTTGACTGTAGATCATATTGGTCTGTATGTGGAACCGGAACTAAAATGAGTTCCACAGCCTTGACTGTGGAATTTTTGCACTTTACAAATTCATCCCACTGCCCATTTTTCCAAATTTTAGCATTCAACCACAACTAATATCTTTTATTTATTTATTTATTCATTTTGTACTTTGCAAATTCATCCCTGGGGCCAGATTGGAACCTTTGGCGGGCTGCATTTGGCCCCCGGGCCACATGTTTGAGACCCCTGCTGTACATGCTCATCCTAGTGGCTGTCAGCGGTGCTACAGGGGTGTGGGTTGAACATTTCTGCAGGTCGTTTACGTCCCTTGTGTTTTTGTTTTTCCTTTCAGATTTGGACGAGTGTTCGACTAAACAGCACAACTGTCAGTTCTTGTGTGTCAACACCATCGGTGGATTCACCTGTAAATGTCCTCCAGGTTTCACGCAGCACCACACCGCCTGCATTGGTAAAGAACCCCCCCCCCCCCCCCCCTCTTTCTGTCTACTTGCCGGGCTCATAAAACACACACCTGTCGAACCTTCACCGACCCTCGCTCTGAGCTAATGGACTCCCACTGATCTTATTAGGCCACACTAATTCTTGGACTCAGGGCCGCTTACAGATGCTTTGTTATGGAACATTGCAGGAGGTTACCATGGCAACCACAAGTGTTTTTTCCAGACCATAAAGCAGCTCTAGTGACAGCATGAAATGAGAGTCACATAAACTGTGAAGTTTTGACAAAGTAGTTCAGAGTAGAGATGACAAAGGAGGCTAAGAATAGAATAGAATAGAATAGAATAGAATAGAATAGAATAGAATAGAATAGAATAGAACAGAACGAAATAGAATAGAATGAATAGAATAGAATGAAATAGAAAAGAATAGAATGAATAGAATAGAATAGAATAGAACAGAACGAGATAGAAAAGATAGATGAATAGATAGATAGAATAGAACAGAACAGAATACATTACATACAATAAAACAGAATAGAATAGAATAGATCTTTATTGTCACAGGAACACTGAAAATCCATTTTGCAACAAAAATAATTAGTGCAAAAACAAAAGACTGTATAAGAATATGACACAAAATAAACTTGAATGTTTGAATGTTTTAATGTTTATTCTAATTAATGACAGTGATTTCATTTTTAAAGGACCTTTTAATCATTGTAGATTCTAACAGCAAACCCCGCCCCCCCAAAAAGACATAGATTTAGTTCAACATTATATTTATACTTTATATACTACTATATATTATTTATTATATTTATATATTTACTACCAACGTTATTGTAGTTTCCACTAACATAAAAGTCTCATATATGTAATCGGGCCAGTGCTAGTGTTGGCTGTTTTTCCTCCTGTCTGAACCTCCTCTGTCCTCTCTTCGTAGACAATAATGAATGTGCCTCGGACCCGAACCTGTGTGGTTCCAACGGCGCCTGCCAGAACACCCCCGGCAGCTTCAACTGCGACTGTCAACGGGGGTTCTCATTGGACCCCAGTGGACAGAGCTGTGAAGGTTGTGACATCAGCAGATACGACCACAACAGCCACTGATTTAAGGCCTGATTTAGTCTAACGGTAGTTTTATGGTTTAATGTAACCCTGACAGATATGGACGAGTGCGACGGTAACCACAGGTGTCAGCACGGCTGTCAGAACCTGGTGGGCGGGTACCGGTGCAGCTGTCCACAGGGTTACCTGCAGCACTACCAGTGGAATCAGTGTGTGGGTGAGTACACACACGTGTTCTGTCATCAGCAAACGGGCCTGTTCATCCACATGTGCACCACAGACTTCTACATTTTTAGAAAAAGAAATAACAATGGTGGATTTACCTACTGCTGCTGCATCCCCACACACACCCCACCCCCGTTGAAAATAATATAAGTCAGGGCTGTCAAACTCATTTCAGTTCAGTTCCACATTCAGCCCAATTTGATCTCCAGTGGGTCGGACCAGTAAAATAATAACAGTGAGAAAAGGAATATTCTATTCTGATTGGGTTTACATCTACAAAGTTTCCTTACAAATCTGAATAACATGAAAACTTGAATTGTCTGAAGAAAAACAAGTGCAATTTTAACAATATTCTGCCTCGTTTTATCAGTTTATTATTTACACATGTACATTACAATCGCACAAAACATTGAGTAACAGGCAGAATATTGGTCAAATTACATTTACTTTTCATAAGCCATTTCCCTTTGTTCATATTTGTTCAGGTTATTCACATTTTTTGTAAAAGTATAGTTTGGTAATGTAAACATTTTCATGTAATTTTACTTTACACCAAAAAAAACAAAGAGAAAATTTGGGGTTGTCATTATTACAGGTTATTATGATAATATTTACTGGTTCTGACCCACTTCAGATCTAATTGGACTGTATGTCTGTATGTGGAACCTGAATTAAAATGATTTTGACATCATTGATTGCTAATGTCTTTAGTGTAATTTTAGCATTTCACAAATTCATCCCACAGACCGGATTGGACCCTTTGGCGGGCCAGATTTGGCCCCCAGGCCGCATGAGGCGGCCATGGCTCAGATGGTAGAGCAGGTCGTCCAATAACCGAAGGGCTGGCGGTTCAAATCCTGCTCTGTCCATGTGCTGTTGTATCCTTGGGCAAGACACTTCACCCTCCTTGCCTCCAGTGTTGCTATCACACTGGTGTATGAATGTGTATGAATGTTTGGTGGTGGTCGGAGAGGCCGTAGGCATTGGCAGCCATGCTTCCATCAGTCTGCCCCAGGGCAGCTGTGGATACAGATGTAGTTTAACACCACCAGAGGGTGAATGTGAGAGTGAATGAATAATGGATCCACTGTGTGCGCTTTGAGTATGTGTTCATAGAAAAGCGCCATATAAATCTAATCCATTATTATTATTATCGTACTTTCCGGGCTATAAGGCGCACCGGAATATAAATTGCACCTGACTATAAGCCACAGGTGTCCACGTTGTGACATGAGATATTTACACAGAAAGATGGTAAACAGAAAGATTATTAAAATATTTATTTCCATACCTTAACTGCTTTTTTCCAAACAGTGCCTGTAACACAGCAGTAAAACGGCAGGAACAGGCTGGTTCAAAAACCCAAAAAAGTCAATGATCTGTATCTTCATCTTCCTTCTGCTCATTAAACCACTGCAGTCGTCTTCTTCAGTGTTGGAGTTAAACAGCCTCAGAAAGGCTCCGTCACACACCTTCTACGTCTCTCCTCCGTTGTTGCTCAATGGCACTTCCGTGCTGCAGCTCAGTTAAGATTAAAACTTCTCCTCTTCATCACCTCTTCCACCTGTCTGTCTCACTTTTGCGCTTCGTGCTAGAGTGCCCCCTGGTGGCCGTTAGCCCGTATAAAGCTATACTGGAGCTGCATCACAGTATAAGCCGCAGGGTTCAAAACGAGAAAAAAGTAGCGGCTTATAGTCCGGAAAGTACGGTATTATATTTGACACCTGTGATATAAGTACTTCTGCTGGGATTCGAACCCCAGTCTCCTGCGTCTTAAGCCGTGTTTCCACTATGTGGTACCGGCTCGACTCAACTCGGGTACCAGGTACTATTCCTGAGGGCTGTTTCCATTACAGGATAGTACCAACTTTAGAGTACCTGGTCGTCACAGCGATGCTGCTCTGAGAGTTGCTGAGTAACTCGCTTGTTGTGTGTTGTCCCATCAAGCTCTTGCTGAATCTTTTCATCATCCACCAAGGACAGAAATGTCTGAACCTCCTCGACTGACCACGGTGCTGTCATCCTGCATTTAACCTACTGGTATATTTACAGTCAACTTCTGAATCTGTTTTGTTAAAAATGCTGGGCCACACATTGATGACGCAATGACGCAGAGACAACTCTCTGACCAATCAGTGGTCTGCAGTGTTCACATGTCACATTTTAGTATGTCTTCCCCCATTTTGGAGAGAGGTGATGGACACGCACATCCAGAAAATGAAAGGTGTGCAGGATCCCAAAAAAATAGATGAAAAAATGAAACAAGGTCCTTGTTTCACCTGTGAGCTCCCAAAGAATTTATTCACCACAAGTGACGTTTCAGGCTGATGCCCTTCATCAGACTCAGACCATTTTGGAACCTCGGCCGAGCAGATACTAAAAAAATAGTACCGGGTAGCAGATTCCAGGTACTTTTATGTAATGGAAACGCATAAAGGCAGAGTCGAGTTGATAAAGGAAATGTGGCATTAGACCATAGTATTATTTACTGAGCTATTCATCCACATGTGCTTCAAACCTCTCCTATCTCTTGTAATGGGGGGGTGTCGACTGGCCCATTTCTAGCTAAGTCTATGTGTTAAAGTCAGTTCAGTGTAAACTCCAGTCGAACCCTGAACAGAACCCTGTCTATTCAACAGTATTTGGGTCTGTGTGAAAAACCAGCGTTCAGCCACAGAAGGTCTGAATGTGTGACTGAACAGATGGAACTGTAGAAGTGAAAGGACTGAAAATGAAATCTGTTAGAACACACACACTGAGGGAACACACAGGGGTCAAACATAGGCCCAGACCTGGACTGGATCCTGTTGGGTCGAATGTTCAGTCCCATGTATTTAGTTTTAATTCCGTCCAAAACTCGACATGGGTTTTAAGAAATAATATGAATTTTATTTATTTTTATTTTATTTATTTAGACAGGGACAATATACATAACATATACATTAAACTTAAAAAGGACTGATGTAGTGCAAGGTTCCAATAGTTATGGATTTTTCATTCTAGTTATTTTTTAGTTCTAACTTTTTTTTTTGTAATTCAGTTTTAATTCATTTTTGAGCTGGTGTGTTAGTTTTTAGCTTACCGGCCGACAGGCTGTAAACTATGGTCGTCTGTCGTCGTCGTCTGTTGTCCGTTACAAAAATTTCAATCGTCTTCTTCTCCGAAACTACAATTCCGATTGACTTCAAACTTGGTATACAGCTTCTTTATGATGATGTCAACAAAAGTTAGTGAAATTATTTGGATCTGGATCTGATTCTGGATTTGGTGCCACTTTGAAAATTTCCCCATTATAAGCAATAGGAAGTGGATCGATGCAATAACTCAGTAAATATAAATGATATCCAGTGTAAATTTCTACAGTCCAGCCCTGATGGGGAGATGACCAAAACATAATGTCCACATGCTGATCAGGATCTTCTTCTGGATCCGGGAACTGACGGAAAATTTAACATGGGCTCTTATGGGGAAAACATTTCAGTCGTCTTCTTCTCCGAAACTCCAGTTCTGATTGACTTCAAACTTGGTATACAGCTTCTGTATGATGATGTCAACACAAGGTATTGAAATTATTTCGATCTGGATCTGATTCTGGATTTGGTGCAACTTTGAAAAATTTTCCCATTATAACAGATAGGAAGTGGATTGATCCAATAAATCAGTATCAATGATATCAAGTTGGAATTTGAATTTTTTACAGCTCTGATTGGAATATGACCAAAACATGGGCTATTTCTGTAATATAATAATACACAGAACTGGGTGATAATAAATGGCATCTGGATACATTTCCCAAAGCTTTTAATTTGGCCCATAAGCTACAGGGCCATTGGTCCTATTTTTTTTTTCTTTTAATTACAGTTTTTATTTATTTCAGTTAGCAAAAATGTTTTTTTCAATTCTAGTTTTTGTCATTTCGTTAACAATAATAACCTTGATGTAGTGTGCCAGGTTCTAGCACTAGTGCTAATTTCCACCTGTAGTCCCTGGGCAGGCTGATGTTATCATTGAAAAAAACAGACATTAATGAAAACTAAAACATTAAAAAACAGTAAAAAAAAAAAAAAAAAAAAAAAAAAAGCATATTTATAACTCTATCTGTATAAAATATTCATTCCCATCCAACCATTAAATTAAAAACCCTTCTACTTCTTTGTGCGACACTGTGAGGGATGGGATGTGAAGCATTTGAGATCTGATTTTGCTGAGATGAATGCATGAATATGAACCCAAAATCCTCTGAAGGAAATATGTTGTGTTTTTATTTATCTTTATTTATACATTGATTCTTTACTTTGAGATCCTGTATGCCAGGAGCATGAAGAGCTGCTGTAAATGTTTTTGTTCTTTTTTTTTTTTTTTTTTTTACACCCACTCTCTGAATGTGTATAGTTTGTGTATTTGTTTGTTTTTTCAATGTATGAAAAAATATAAATTCTTTTAATAAAAAGAGAATTAAAAAAAAAAGAAAAAAACCCTTTTCCTGTGAATGTGTCACATGCTTCCAGGTGTGACCTCACAGTTTCCTCAGTGTGTTTGTGCCCTTTGACCTGAATGACCCCTGGCTTTGTTTGCTTCTTGTCATCTTCCGTGACCCAGATGAGAACGAGTGTCTGAACACTCAGATATGCGGGGGGCGTCGTGCCACAACACCCTGGGAAGCTTCCGCTGCCTTTGTCCCACCGGCTTCAACTACGAGCAGAATAACGGAGGCTGCAGCGACGTCAACGAGTGTTCCACCGCCCAGAACCCCTGCAAGTTCGGCTGCTCCAACACCGATGGGGGCTACCTCTGCGGATGCCCCCCGGATACTTCCGTGCCGGACAAGGGTATGTTAGAGATGTCGATAAGTTCAGGCTAGGGATGTAACGATATGAAAATTTCATATCACGGTTATTGTGACCAAAATTATCACAGTTATCATTATTATCGCGGTATTATTGAAATTGTGCTCAAAATGTTCAAAAAGTACTTATACACACACTGAAATAATTTAACCAAGTTGTATTTTGAAAAAAAAAGAAAACAGCAACAAAAAAAACAAGTAAAATAATAGGCACAATGTACCTTCTGTTGCAGAAACATTCAAATATTAACTCTTAGTGGTCTGAGCCTATTTTGGCCATTTTTCAGTCCTTTTGATTTTGCCTTTATATACTATATAAACAAATGTTTATTATACCCATGTTTGGGATCTGTTTTTTCAGCACAATTTCATCTATCTCATCTGTCTATTATTTTTTCACTTTAACCTACTATAAAAACATAAAAGACAAAAAACACACAAAAAATATAAAATGTGATTTGAAAAATGTATATACTTTATTACATAAATAACACACAGATGCTTAATGAACCTTTTCAAAGACTTTGAAAGTGAATACTGGTTCCAAATTTTAGGCATATAAAATTAATTGTAATAAATTAAAACTATACTCAAATATTTGACATAAAAGTAGATCTTTACATAGGCCTTTTCTCCGGAAAAATGTGGTAATCAAACATGGTTATCATGAAATTAGAATTGAAACGGTAATACTCACCGTCTGCAATTTAACCGCGGTTTATCGTTATACCAGTAATCGTTACATCCCTAGTTCAGGCAGAAGATCCCAGTAGATATTTGTAGTAAACAGTGATGTGTTGTTTCAGACACTGCGTCTCTGGTCTGGGCTTCACCAGTGGAGGCTCCAGCACTGACCAAGGAGCTGAAGAAGACGATAATTCTCTGAGTCCTGAAGCCTGTTACGAATGTAAGATCAATGGCTACCCCAAGAAGGGACGCAAACGCCGCAGCACCAATTCCACTGAGGAAGACACTCAGGTAACCTGTGCTTGAAGTCACACTAACCCAGTGGTTCCAACCTTTTTTTTACTCCTGACTCCATTTCAACGTCACAAATTTCTGTCAACCCGAGACATTCAAAACAGAGACTTTTTTTTTGGCTAAAACTGATTTGTTTTTGATCCTGTAATAGTATTCTATCCTATATTTCAAATCCACACGCATTTAAATACTGTAGTTTAAAATAAAAAAAAAAGAACAGAGTTCAGATAATAATAACTAGAAAAGCACTCAGAGAGTGCAGACAGAGGCAGATCACCCCCCTGTCACCACCAAAATTTTATCATTTGTTCCTTGTGCCACTATCAACATTTACCTGTTTCTATCTTATTTAATCATGTTTTTAGATGTAAAGCACTTTGGGCTTCTTTATGTTGTCGTAACGTGCTATATAAATAAATTTTGATTTGATTTCCTGAAAATTTCATCAAAATCCATCCATAATTTTTTTAGTTATCTTGCTAAAAGACAAACACTGATGAAAACATAACCTCCTTGACGGAGGTAATGATAATAATAATAATAATAATTAATAATAATAATAATAATATAATAATAATAATAAATAAGTAGATGGGCATGGAGGAGAAGGTGAGTAGAAAATGTAAACATATTATTGCACGTTGTATTTGTAATAAAACTGGCTGAATATTGTACTGTGTTATTCTACTGCACATAAATAAACAGCACCAGAGGGAGTTATTGTTCAGTTGTGGTTTGAGCTGAACAGTCTTTTAGCGTCTGGGTAACAGCTGTTTCTGAGCCTGGTGGTTCTGGCTCTGATGGCTTATGGTTTAGGAAATGAAATGAAATGAGTTCATCATGTGTAAACATATAATATATGCATAACTAGAAAAGCACTTGGAGATCAGCCCCCTGCCCCCCAGTCACCACCAAAATTTAATCATTTTATCATTTGTTCCTTGTGCCAGTATCAACATTTCCTGAAAATTTCATGAAAATCTGTCCATAACTTTTTGAGTTACCTTGCTAACAGGCAGACATCCCCGATGAAAACATAACCTCCGCTGTTCTACTTGGAGGTAAAAATCAACTATAAATACATAAAAAAATCTGCATTTTCAAGGTGAAAACAGAGGTGTTCACTTGACAAACTGCAGTTCAACTGTATCCATTTAAATAATAGTAATAATGAAAACTGCGTCACAACATGCTTTACAACACACACTAAAACTATTGGATTTAGTTTTATTCCACTACGTCTCAGACTTCCATTTATCTGAAATCTTTCCACATGATGGTTTGAACAGAACAACCTTCTAAAATAGTAAGGCTGTGTATTGGCGAGAATCTGGCGATACGATACAAATCTCAATACCAGGATCCTGATACGATATATCACGATATATCATGATACTGTTAAAAGGCTATTTATTTATTTATTTTTTAAGATTATTTCCTAGAAGAATTAAATTACACCAGAAATATGTACAAATACTAAACACATTTTTATTTGATCAGAACAGGATCTAATGCTATATCACAACATTTTTCTAAGTCTCCTAGTTTCCAAAGTAACTACCATCTGCCTCTCAGACAGTAAAAAGTGCTTTTAGGATGATTCAAATGACCATTATTTAATAAAACAGTGTTAAATAATAATAAGATATAAACAAGACAGAAAACCAAAAACGAAGTGAACCTCCACAATGTCTGCATTTGAATAAATACCTAAAAATATCCATACAGTACTTTTTAATATGATACAGTATTGTGAAATGAAACATCGCAATATTGCAGAACCGATATTTTCTTACACCCTGTAAAATACAGTACATTGTTTCAGATAAAATTAGTGGTTTCCATCCTCTCCGTCTCCTGACAACTTAGAAAAGCTCTAAAGTCTTTTCAGATGTCGACGAGTTGTTAACAGCTCCACCAAACTGATTTATCTCACATGGTTTCATTTACATGTTCAAAAGTTAAAATCATCCAATATGTCACCGAACATCAAAGACTAAGAGAAAGTCCAAAAACTGAAACCAGACTTGTGTATCAGAACTTGTTTTTTTTCTTCTTCTTTCCCATTAATTATGGATGAGATTTATGTGGTGTAAATAAAACCATATAAAGTTGAAACCAGTTCTATCTTCGACAGAAACAACAGTGAGACGCTGATCAGTCACTGATGCTTCGTTAATAACAATTTAATGAAGTCATAAATAATAACAGATCAGTCAGTCAGACGGACCAAACCAGCACTTTTACTCTAATACTTTTACTACATTTTTCTGTTAACACTTGAAGTAGGAAGGTTTACATTATGGTGTTGGGACTTTTACCTCACCTTACCTTTGTGTCACCGCCCGCTTTAGATGATATAGAGGGTCTGCACGTGACGTCACCGCTAGCGGAAGTCACCACGGTTCTGTCCACTGAGTGGCAGAAAGAGGGAGATGAGTAGCGGCTTTGGCTTGAATACTGCGAAAACTTTAGAACAATCTGAAAAAATGGGGAAAAGCTGTTGTGCACATTGATTGCACAAATAGGTTTAAAAAGCACTTGGAGCTATCGTTTAGTGGTGACCTAAAGCCAAGACAGAAGAAGCAGATGGATCGCCTGCAATTCGTAGAAATAACTGGAATCCAGGCAACGAAACCTGGATTCGTGTCAGTAACGTTAATTTATACTGTATTTCTTGTGTGAAATCATACCTTAAATTACACATCGTTTTGGCTAACTGTTACTTCTTAGTAAAAGCTCTTAATGTTAGCATCTGTCATTTAGTTCTAGATTTCATAACCTGAAACGTTTTTGTCTTCAGTTGTGTGATTCTGAACCTTGTGCTCTACATAATTTGTAAACTAGCTTAAACTGAGGGCTAACTAGTTTTCCAAATAAGGGGGTACTCTAGCACAAAGCTGTTGAATCTGTGTTGTATCAATGTATTTGATGTTAACTCTACTTAAATCTCCACAGTACCAGTAGATCATCCACTCACTTGGGTCAATACTAAGGGTTCAACTCCAGTAAATCAGTAGTGAAACTGTGAGCACTACTGCTGGGCCTTTACCTTGGCAATCACCATCAAGAAATACGTCTGCACTGACAGAAAATCTCCAAAACAATAGTATGTTGAATTAAAGCACTCACCAGCTGTAATCCTCTAATTAACGATGACGAGGATGTCAACAACTCTTTGGCTTTTTGTATGCTTTCAGCCTTTGCATTGGGGATTTTTCCTGGTGTTGAAATCAGGTTCATATAAATGTAAGGATACGTGATTTCTGTCCACATATCAATGTTCGTAGACCACTTGTGTTTGGTAGTTGTATGGATCCATGTTCCAGTCCAGTTGTCTTTAATTTCATGTTATATTCCACATTTTTCCCAGTCTCGCTGTAGTTACTGCTATGCTCCGCCATGTTGAGCCGGTTTGTTTTTGCCCACTCAGTCTGACTTAGAGGGGCGTGGCCCAGGGGGGAAGTGACGTATGTGCATTCCCTCTATTGGGCTGAATGGTCAGTGTGTCACCGCCCACTTTAGATCATATTGGGCTGAATGTGAACTGAACTGAGTTCAGAGTTTGAAACCCTTGTCTGTACATGTCTGTGTTTTATTGTGTTGTACTTAGTTGTATACTGCACTGATGCTGGCACAGACCACCTGCAATTTCATGAATAACCTGTGTAATGACAATAAAGACTATTCTATTCTATTCTATTCTATTTATTCTATTCTATTCTATTCTATTCTATTCTAGTCTATTTATCTCTGTGCAGCTGTCTGATAATGCCATCAGTTGGCCAGTGTGGACATTGAGGGACACCCTCCAGTTCCACCTGAACATCAGCGACCTCAGTAACCGCGACCACATCCTGGAGTTCACGCCGGCGCTGTCCACGCTCAGTGACCACGTGCGCTACCCGAATCGACTATGTGCAACGAGACGGACACTTCAGATCAACCAGCGCAGTGAGGGGTCAGCTACCTGCACCTGAGCAGAAAGAAGAGCCTGTCCCCGGGGGCGTACTCCTGCAGATCAGCAGCGTCCCCCTGTTCAGGAAGAAGGAGCTGGAGCAGCTGGAGGAGCGCCACGATAAAGACTACCTCACAGGACGCTGGGAGACGTACTGAAGATGAGGGTGCAGATCGTCCTCCATTTAACCAGCAGCAGCACAGAGAACAGCTGCTAACCAGTGTCAGGCTCAAATACCCCCACCCAAAAAAACAAAAAAAAAAACAAAAAGGCCAAACATCTCTGACTCTGGGTCAGCGGTTGGAAAGGCAACTGGGAGAGAAGGGAGGGGCTCAGCACCAAAGAGACACCGGGGGATGGGTGGGGGGGTGGTAGGGGTAGGGGTGGGGGAGGGCCGACTGCACCATTCCATTACCAAAGATGATTCTACATATCATACATCCAATTCAGCGGCTTCTGTGGAAACATGAGCTGAATACAGCCAATATTTCATGATCGGAATGAACACATTCAGCCGTGCTAGCACCTATTGATCGTGTTGTTGTTTGTTTGTTTTTTTGTTTTTTTTGCTTGATTAAGTGTTGTATAATATGTGGAATCAAGTGCCCCCTTTACAAGGGCATGTGGACTGCAGAAAGCTCTAAAGCACAGGTGTCAACATGCGGTCCGGGGGCCAAAACCGGCCCACCAAAGGTTCCAGTCCAGGCCTGCAGGATGACTTCACAAAGTGTAGAAGATATTAACAGTCCAGGGTGTTGAACTCCAAAATAACAGCAAATAACCTAGAAATAATGACTCCAAATGTTCTTCCTGGTTTAATGTGAAAAAAATATATGACGTTATGCCTCTAATGTCAACTCCAATTTCTTCTCTTTGATTTATTGCGAAGAACATTAAACTCTCATATCCTTTAACCTCCTATGACCCAGGAAATGTCAGCAAAGTACCAGCTTTTGTTTTGTTTTTTTATTAATAAGTGCCGATATTGGAAACATCATGATGCAACAGTTTTTTCAGATGCAGTTTTTAAAATTTTTATGGAATGTCCTTTGTGGTGGACAGTTTTCTTTTTTTTGTATAAAGTTGTGAAACTCTTGTCCACAAATGTGGAGAGAAAACCCACAGCTGGGTCTGAGGAGGTTAAGCAAAAATATCTTGTATTACGCAAAAAAACATCTTGAATTAAGCAAAAAATCTTGAATTAAGCAAAAAATAAATAAATCTTGAATTACACAAAATAAAAAATCTTGAATTAAGCAAAAAAAAAAAAAAAATCTCGAATTTATATCTCATGACACTTAAAATCAAACAGAATCACTTAAAGAGGAACTTTCCAGTGAGATTTAAGAACTGATTTATAGACAATAGATCTGGAAAATCTGATTTCAAGAAATCTTACCAAGATCATTTTCACTTGTTCCATTGGCAGATTTTTTTGGTTGAATTAAGCAAAAAAAAAATCTTGAATTAACCTCTTGACACCCAGGAAATGTTATTTTTTTGTTTTTTATTAAATAACTGCCTATATTGGAAACACCATGATGCAACAGTTTTTTCAGATGCAGTTTTTAACATTTTTATGGAATGTCCTTTGTGGTGAACAGTTTTCTTTTCTTTTTGTATGAAGTTGTGAAACTCTTGTCCACAAATGTGGACAGAAAACCCATAGCTGGGTCTGAGGAGGTTCATGTGAAAAAAAAAATGACGTTATGCCTATAAATAATGTCAACTTCCAATTTCTTCTCTTTGATTTATTGCAGAGAACATCAAACTCTGATATCCTTGAATAATAAAACGTCAATAACTTGAACAAATATGAACAACCTGAAATGTCTAAAGAAAAATACGTGCAATTTTAACAATATTCTGCCTGTTTTGTGTCTTGGTAGATCTGATCTGTAATGCACATGTATGAATCATAAGTAGAGGCAGAATATTGATCATATTTTTCTTATTATTTCTTCTTATCTTTCTTCAGAAATTTCAGTTTTTTTCAGGTTATTCACATCTTTTTTTGTTTGGATAGTTTCATAATTTAATCTTATTTTTTCCATATAAAAAATGTATTTATAGGTTATTATGCTGTTATTTTGACTGGTTCGACCCACTGCAAATCAAATTCAGCTGAATGTGGAACTGAACTAACATGAGTTTGACAGCCCTGACCTAAAGGCTGAGGTTTCAGCTTCAGTGGAAAGACAAGGGTGAACCCCCAATAGTCTAACCCAGAGGCGTCAAACATGCGGCCTAGGGACCAAACCAGCCCGCCAAAGGGTCGAGTCCGGCTCTGGGGATGAATTTGTGAAATGCAAAAATTACACTGAAGATATTAACAATCCTTTTAGTTCAGGTTCTACATTCAGACCAATTCAATCTGAAGTGGGTCAAATAGTAAAATACTATCATAATCAATAAATACTCCCAACTCCAAATTTTTTTTCTTAGTAAATGTAAATATTTTCATGTATTTACACTAAAACAAAGTATAATTCCACAAAAAATGTGAATAACCTGAACAAATATGAACCCCCTGAAATGTTTTAAGAGAAGTAAGCACAATTTTAACAGTATTCTGCCTGATATTAAATGTTTTGTGTGTTTGTAGATCCACTGTGATCTGTAAGTTATAATGAACATGTGGAAATGATAAACTGAGGCAGAATCGTGTTAAAATTACAGGTATTTTTTCAGTTTGTTCATGTTATTCACATTGTTTGAAAGGATAGTTTGCAGATGTAAACATTTTCATTGTTTAATTTTGCTTTTTTTTTTACTCAAACATAGAGAAGATTTTGGAGTTGACATTATTTATATTTTATTACGTTATTATTTTACTAGTCCGTCCCACTGCCGATCAAATTTAGCTGAATGTGGAACTGAACTAACATGAGTTTGACACCCCTGGTCTAATCAATTCATTTCTTCCCCTAAATGACTGAACAAAACCTGGATACATGAAAGTAAACACCGTCCTCCTTCCCTGTGTTTTAATTCAAGCGAGTAAACAGAAAAAAAAATGGTCAGAATGGTTTAGGAGAGGAAAGGAACCTCCAATGGACTATTGAGATGTAGCCATGTTTGAGCTTGAATGACTCCTGCTGCATATTTAAACTACGCTTTTCCATCTTTCCTACTGACTAGAATAATAGAATAATTCCTATTTACTGGTGCTAGCGCTGAAACCACGTAGACTTCTGAATGCACTGTACTACTACACACAACTGGGTAGTCGACCAAATCCAATCCCATCGGCCATTCTGAAGAGTTGGAGTCTGTGCGACCATAACAGCTAGCTTCGTAGCCTTTCTGCTCTCCTCTATTACCACATGTAAATTGTGTTTATACTGTAATAATCAATGCCACTTTTAATCTATGAAGCATTTGTAAACTAGAGGACGCCCCTGGAATAGAGGGGCTTTGTAATGGTGCTTATAATGACCAACTACTTCCTTTGTAAACTGTGTATACATACACACACCTGCACACATACACACCACATATTGATGATGATGATGATGATGATGATGATGATGCACTGAGGTCGGTTTCGACCACACATTCTCTCACACGTCCAATCAGTGCTGCATTGCCACGGACCAGCCTGACCTCCAGTCTGTGTTCTTTGTTCACATCCGTGAGGGTTTAGTTGTAATTTCACAATAAAACATATTCTGGTGTACATGTACTCGCTGCTGTGATTTTCCCCTTTTATCCTCACGTGGATCTGCGAAGTCAACATTCATGATCCTTTTGGACATATTTCCAAATATGGTGAAAAAGTGTTCTAGATGCTTACTAAGGTCCATCTAAATGTTCCTGAGATGTTTCAACCCTTTATTCCAACATTTATCAGTGGGTGTTTTGAGTCTTTATTCAAACATTCGTCAGCGCCCCCTGGTGTTCAAATGGTACAGCTATAGAATGTGCTCCAAGAAGGGTCATTTTGGAACATGTTCTAATCTTTTTAAACACTGCTCTAGATCATTATACACTGAACAAAAATATAAACGCACCACTTTTTTTTTTGCTCCAATTTTTCATGAGCTGAACTCAAAGATCTAAAACTTTTTCTGTGTACACACAAGGTTTATTTCTCTCAAATATTGTTCACAAATCTGTCTAAATTTGTGTTAGTGAACATTTCTTCTTTGCTGAGATAATCCATCCACCTCACAGGTGTGGCATATCAAGATGCTGATTAGACAGCAGGACTTTTGCACAGGTGTGCCTTAGGCTGGCCACAATAAAAGGCCACTCCAAAATGTGCAGTTTTATCACACAGCGCAATACCACAGATGTCACAAGTTTTGAGGGAATATGCAATTGGCATGCTGACTTCAGGAATCTCCACCAGAGCTTTTGCCTGTGAACTGAATGTTCATTTCTCTACCATAAGCCATCTCCAAAGCTGTTTCAGAGAATTCATGAAGAAGACTGTGTGAGGAAAATGGTGGTCACACCAAATACTGACTGGTTTTCTGACCCCCCTGGACCACCCAATACAATAAAACTGCACATTTTAGAGTGGCCTTTTATTGTGGCCATCCTAAGTCACACCTGTGCAATAATCCTGCTGTCTAATCAGCATCTTGATATGCCACACCTGTGAGGTGGATGGATTATCTCAGCAAAGGACAAAGGAGAAGTGCTCACTAACACAGATTTAGACAAATTTATGAACAATGTTTGAGAGAAATAGGCCTTTTGTGTACATAGAAAAAGTTTTAGATCTTTGAGTTCAGCTCATGAAAAATGGGAGCAAAAACAAAAGTGGTGCGTTTATATTTTTGTTCAGTGTATATGACCATCAACATGTTTCTAGAGGTGTTTCACGGTGTTTTGAGCCTTTGGTTAAATGTTTGTTGGCGCCCCCTGGTGTTCAAATGGTAAGGCTCCAAAAAGGGTCATTTTAGACCATGTTCAAATCTGGTTAAAAACTGCTTTAGATCTTTATAGATGCCCATCTAGGTGTTTCTAGAGGTGCTTCAAGGTGTTTTGAGCCTTTATTCAAACATACGCCGGCGTATGTGCTCCAAAAATGATCATTTTGGACATATTACCTAATCTGGTTAAAAAGTTTTCTAGATGCTTTCTAAAATCCATTTAAATGTTCCCTGAGATGTTTCAAGGTGTTTCAACCCTTTATTCCAACATTCTTCAGGGCCCTTTGGTTGCCGAGTGGTAAGGCTATAGTATGTGATCCAAAAATGATCATTTTGGACATATTACCAAATATGGTTAAAGTGTTACTAGATGCTTACACGCACACACACACACACACACACACACACACATAAATACACACTTTTCTTTAAAAATGTTTATACCCCTGATATGATCAAACTGTAAGAGTTAATAATGCTAATGACTAGCCAACGGTTAGCTAGGTCTAGTCAGTTCACTGTGAATACACTAATGATGTTCTATCCTCTTGTACTAAATATATAAGATCGTACGTGGTATATGCAAGAATTTCAACAAAATGAACTGTTCACTGTTCAAAAGTGATCACTGATTACCTTTCAGCGTGTGCTAGAAAGGAAGAAATGAAGTTTGGACAACTGAAGAAAGTCTGTGTCACACCAGTGCCCTCTAGTGGTCAAATATGGAAATTAAAAACTCCTGAACAGTGAAAAAAATAACTCTTAAACAGTGAGTTCCATGTCATAAATGTCAGACATATTTCATTTCATCCCATTGTTTGTGTTTGTAAACGTGTGCTTCCACTTAGTTTGGAGATAGTCTGAAAGGCTAAAGAGAGATTTTATCACAGTTTTATCTTATAAATGAAACTTAAATACAGTGATATTAAAATATTATTACGTTATTGGCTCAGTTATTACATTTGCAAAGAATTTTTTTTTTTACCAGGCCAATAACGTAATAATCCACTGATAATGTAATACGTTATTATGTTATTGGCCAAAAGTTATTACATTATCGGTTCAGGACTTTTATTACATTATTGGTCAGTTATTACGTTATTGGCCTATTACATTTTTAAAATGGCAAATTTATTACGTTATAGGTTGTTATTACGTTATCGGCTTCTACAGTATTTCACTCTTAACTGGTAAATCCCACAGACAAATCTGTTTTCCTCAGATCTGCACATGACCTCACCTTCCCATCGGTGAGGAGTTTGCATTTCTAAAAATGACATTGCATTCATTTTCCATCGAATGAATACGAAACCAAAAGTACATCTGTTGGTGTTTTATCGTGGTTTAAAATAACTGAAAAATGTCCATTTTCTGTGTGTTAATCTTTACACTCCATACAAATCTTGTACTTTATACATATATATATATATATATAGATAGATAGATAGATAGATAGATAGATAGATAGATATAGATATAGATATATAGATATATATTCACACACACAGGGTGGGGGAAACAAAATTTACAATATTTTGAGGTAGGGATTGAAAGACAGTGTATGACCAATTAGTTTATTGAAAGTCATGAGAATTTATTTGCCACAAGAAAATGTACATAATAGAAAATGTTTTTATTCTGTGTCCTCCTTCTTTCTCAATAACTGCCTTCACACACTTCCTGAAACTTGCGCAAGTGTTCCTCAAATATTCGGGTGACAACTTCTCCCATTCTTCTTTAATAGTATCTTCCAGACTTTCTCATAATAGTTTTGCTCATAGTCATTCTCTTCTTTCCATTATAAACAGTCTTTATGGACACTCCAACTATTTTTGAAATCTCCTTTGGTGTGACGAGTGCATTCAGCAAATCACACACTCTTCGACGTTTGCTTTCCTGATTACTCATATGGGCAAAAGTTTCTGAAAAGGTATGGATAATAGTGTTAGGTATGATTATGACATCAATATATGTTTGGTTTCAAAACAATTGACGTAGTGCCTGCTGAGAAAAAACAACTAAATGTTCATTGTAAATTTTGCTTCCCCACCATGTATGTATGTATGTATATATACATATATATATATATATATATATATATATATATATATATATATATATATATATATATATATATATATATATATACACACACACACATTTGTGTGACAGCCTTTGTTACTAGCTGTTTGAAAATGGAAATTTTTTTTACAAAAAACATATGATGAGCAAGGATTCCTCTGGGATTTTAAAGGTTTATTTCTGTATTTTCAGTTTGACTTGTGAGGTTGGATTTCATTTGAATAAAAACTGTACATGTTCACTTTAGATCTATTATCATTATAGGATTCATTAAAAAAAAAAAAAATCCTTGCCAGTACATAGAGCACCATAGTTAACCTGTTTAGTAGTTAATTATTAAAATAAATCAATTAGTTGATCACAAAAAGTGTTAAACAGCTATTCTGATAATGATAATAATAATACTAATACTAATACTAATACTAATACTAATACTAATACTACTACTACTAATAATAATAATAATGGATTAGATTTATACAGCGCTTTTCTATGAACACATACTCAAAGTGCACAGTGGCTCCATTATTCAGTCGCTCTCACATAGTAATGATAATAATCATAATCAGTGATAATCATGTGATTTCATGTATGAACATCTCACGCTTTGAAAATGTAGGTTTGATCATTTTACTTTAACTATTTCAATCATTTTGATAAAAGTAAGTAATTTATTTGATTTGGGCTTAAACCGGGTCACACCTGATATTTTTATTAAAATAAGCCCAACCATCAATTAATGAAGAAATGTTTCAGGTTAATCCATAAACCAAATGATTTAATAAAAAGTATCAGTCATATTATAGTAGATAGTACAGATCTGCTCCGACTAGGAAGGTTATTACTGTTATTAATTATATAAGGAGAAGGGGTGGACTTTATAAGTTATACTTCTTCTCACTCCTTTTTGGATATGTATATGTCTGATGTTTAAGTGTTTTGTTTATTCATTTTCTTCTGTTTTGACATTCATATTCGAAATAAATACATCAATCAACCAATCAATCAATCAATCAATCAGTCTATATTGTTGTGCTCTTACAAGTAAATAATTGAAGCTGAGCTCCAGCTCCAAAATCCAGGTGATACTTTAGGTGCATTTTTCTAATAAAACATTTTTATTAATAAACATTAGACTGCAGGACTTTTTACTAATATGTAAATATTTTCAGTGTGCTCATTAATTATGTTGCTTAATTAAAATATTCAAATATTTTTTCACTGGTAAACATTACATTAAGTGAATGAAACCGTTGAAGACCTGAACCAAACACATGTTGTCTTACACTGCCCCCATGTGGACGGTTCAGTCAGTAAAACCACAGGCCTTTCCTTCAAATCCATGTTCCTGACTCTCCTTTTCCCTGGAGTCTGCTTTCTGTCCTCAGGTTTTCCCTGGATCATCTCTGGACCTGCTTCTCCTCCATCATCATCACTCATTTATCCATATAGTTGTAACAGTGTTTATTCTACAGATGGTACAGGTTTATAGTACTGGTACTAACAGCTGCAGTAGTAGTATATCCAGTGTTAGTACTAGTATTTGTAGTAGTAGTATTAACAGTTATGGGTATTAGTATTGGTAGTTATACTAGTAACACAGCTGTTCTAGTTTTCTCTCTTTAACCATTTATCTGCTCATGTCACGGGTCCATCCTCCAGTCGGGCTCTACTCTGTTAGACCACAGGTGTCAAACATGCGGCCCGGGGGCCAAAACCGGCCCACCAAAGGTTCCAATCCGGCCCATGGGATGAATTTGCCAAGTGTAAGTTAGGGCATCGAACTCAAAAATAATATCATAATAACCTATAAATAATGACAACACCATTTTTTCCCTTTGATTTAGAGCAAAAAAACCATTAAATTATGAAAATATTTACATTAAGAAACTATCCTGTAACAATAACATGTGAATAACCTGAACAAATAGGAACAACCTGAAATGTCTGAAGAAAATTCAGTGCAAGTTTAACAATATTTTGCCTGTTACTAAATGTTTTGTGCCTTTGTAGAGCTGACCTACAATCCATATGTATAAATGATAAGTCGAGGCAGAATATTAATAAAATTGTAATCACATTTCTTAACTAATTTCATTTTTCAGGTTATTCACATCCTTTTTGTTTGGATAGTTTGTAAATGTAAATATTGGCGTAATTGAATGTCATTTTTTGCACTAAAACTATTCGTAGTTGTCATTATTTATTGGCTGTCATGCTATTATCGTACGGGTCCGGCCCACTTCAGATTAAATTCCCCCCCGGAAGAAAATGAGTTCGACACCCCTGTGTTAGAGGGTCCATCTGTGGAATAATCTGGATCAAAACTTTATAAATTTATAAAATGTGTGCAATATGTGCTTTTAAAAGGATGGATAAATCCACTATAATGACAAAATATAGAACATTATCTGAATAAGTGAATATCTAGTTATAATATAGAAGAATGTATAAAATATTATTCTAATTAATTAATACAGACTATTATGATTAGGACATATGACCACATGTATTAATGATTGTATTTGTAGTAAATATTTAAAGTGCATATAAATATTGTGGTTTATATTAAAAACGGTTGATTATGCAAATCTGATTGTGTGAGGTGACTAAAAGTGTATATGAATGTTTGTATGGATGCTTTGTGTTATTGTAAATATATATATATATATATATATATATATATATATATAAAAGTGTTAAAGCAAAGGAAGTGGAATTAATTAAATTAGTTTGTAAAAGGGGTGGAGTCTGTAAGTTATCCTTCTTCCCACTCGTTTTCAAGCGCAGAAAAATTTTGTTTGACCATGTTGTATGGTTCTGTTATCTGTTATCTATGGGCTCCAAATAAAACTAAACTACTCCAGGTTTCTTCCTGTTAAAGGTGGTTTTTCTTTCCTGTGTCCAACGGTTTCCTCCTGGAGGATTCTGTTTGTGTCTGAATTGGTTTAAATCAGGGCTGTCAGTCATGTTAGTTCGGTTCCACATTCAGCCTAATATGATCTCAAGTGGGCCGAACCAGTAAAATAATATAAATAATAGGATAAGAACTTTTGAGGGAAAAAGTACAATTCTGTAATGAAAATGTTTACATCCACGAACTGTTCTTGAACATAACATGAACAAATATGAACAACCTGAAAATTCAAAGTGCAATGTGAACAATATTACGCCTTAGTTTATCATTTATACACGTGCCTCACAACGTACAGATCACAGTTTATCTACAAATACACAAAACATTTAATAACAGGGAGAATAGTTTTAAAATTCCACATACATCTATTAAGACATTTTAGGTTGTTCACATTTTTTCTAAAAGGCTAGTCTGTAAATGTCAGTGATGAAAGTGAGGAAAGAAAAAACCCCTGAACTTTTCTGAGCCTTTCCTTCTGCATGCTCTTAGGTGCATTCTGGTGCACTGTGGGAGCGAAACCTGTGAAGCAGGAAGGTTCAGAATTAATGAAGAAATACACTTGAACTTATTTTGGATTCCTGCCTCACACTTCAGTTCGTCCCCACGCTGAAGGACGATGAATTCTGACATGATTTCACAGAATATTTAGACCAAATACACTGGCAGTAAAATACTCAAAGCGAATCCGCCATCTTGTCTCCAGAGACGCGAAACGGACCAGGTGTCATCAATGGACCAATCAGAGCCACCAATACAAGTTCCGTGTTGTAAACAAGCATCTCATTGGTGGAGACGAATGGAGAACAAAGCAATATGGCCGCACCCATGAGACGGACCCAAACAAACATGATTTACACTTTTCGGAGCAATTTATGTGTAATTTTCTGGCTGAAATGTTGCCAAACTAGACGGAAATGATCTGGACACATTTAATTTACCGGAACATATGCTCAGTTTTTGGAAAAAAAACAATTTCCGGTAAAAACCGGAACACTTTCATCACTGAAATGTAAACATTTTGTGAAATGTAACTTTTTTTTTTTACACTAAAACAAAGAGAAAAATAAGCAGTTTTCATTATTTGTAGCTTATTATGATAGTATTTTACTGGTTCTGACCCACTTTAGATTGAATTAACCTAAAATGATTGTAACATCTTTGATCTTTAATATCTTTAGTGTAATTTTTGCATTTTACAAATTCATCCCACGGGCCAGATTGAACCCTTTGGTGGGCCAGATTTGGCCGCATGTTTGACACCTGTGGTTTACAGTCTGGTTTAGACCAGGTCTAAACCAGGGATTAAAGCAAAAATTTTTCATCCGACTGAAAATTTTCTTCTGGTCAAAATCATTGGCCACTGTTAAAAATGATGCAATACAATACTACTATAGCATACAAGTTTATATAGTCAAATTTGGCAATACTGTAAAACACACTGAACGGGAGAGTGTACAGGTGTAGAAGATTAGTAACATGGATAGAAAACATGTCATGAGTGGTATTGGTGGGGGGTCTGGGGGTCCTCCCCCAGAAAATTTTTAAAGCTTCAGGTCAATTTTGGTGCTCTCTGGTTAACTTGAAAGGATATGAAAACCTTTGAAGCAAGTGAAAATAACTAAAGAAAACCTTACTGCAAAAAATTAGTGAAAAACTTTTTATTTAACAATTTAGGAACTCCTAAAACATAACTCCAACTCCAACAGCACATGCATTTTGGGGAAAATGTCTGTGTAAATGTAACCCTCACCAACTAATCTTCAGCTTCTCAGACTGATGGTGGATCAGGACTTTTTTACCATTGGAACCAAACAGAATTTTCTTGTGGTAAACTCCGCACATGTGTGCACCAGGCTGCTTCATTTTTTTGCACCATGATCTAAGTGGAGTTCCATCGTCTCCCTTCTCATCAAGCCACGCCCACCTCCATCTATTTTTCACGCCTCTCTCAATAGTTACCACTTCAGCACCTTCCTCTACAAACGTGTCCATGATGTCGTATATGCTAGCCAAAATAATCTGTACGTCATCAAACCTGCGTCCACACCCCCCCCCCTCCCGCCAATATCATGTTCTCTTTTGATTGGAAGAAATTACGTCAACTGAAACAGAAATTATATTCCGTTCCAGATCCTCTCTGAGGGTATTTAAAATACAGTGGCTTTGCAAATACCAAGGGTGTTACTCATCCATTCAGTTTTATCTTCGTACTGTACCACACAGATAGAAATAAGATGCTAAACGGGTCAAAATAAAGCACCTATGCAGTCGGGCGCGTAACCGCGTAAGGCCGCGGCGCGCACAGCCGCATGCATGGGAAGGGCACATACACACAAACACACTAGTCATATACCGGCAAGAGGAGATAAGCTATGAACCCAAACATGAAGGTCCATGTAGATCAGTTCTGTCTTCTTCCCTTTTCACTGTGGTTCTTTCATAATGAAAGCTACTTGTTAGCACTAAACTAAAGTTAGTCTGGAGGCTGAACTTCAGTAAAGCTGAACTTGTCCATGTGTTTCTGAGGCACAGAATGAGCAGCGTTTCCTTCCAAAGAGAAATAATCATCAATCTGTCCTCCTGACATAAAAATACAGAAGTCATCTTCTTATCATCACTGTTAAACCCATCAGCCCCCTGTGCCTGTGTTAAACACCTGCAGATTCAGGACAGGATCACGGTACTGACTGGACTCCACAAAACACGTGGGGAAGTTACTTCAGTATGACTTTTCCCCCCCCTCAATTTTTCCATTTGACGGAAATCCGTTGTGGTGACGGAGAACTTTAATCCCAGGTCTAAACGTAAACGGGTCATCAGAGAACCTTTGTTCTGATGTGGTGCTACATAAATAACATTTGATTTAGATTTAAAGACAGAACACTGCGAGTACAAAAGAATACTTTATTAGCAGGTCAAGTATCGGATACAATATTCACTTCTCTGAGGTTTCAGTTGCGTCCAGTGGATCCAAAGCCTCCAGCGCCACGTTCAGTCTCATCCAGTGTCTGGAAGAACAAAGACAAAAGCATTTATTTACTTCACACTCACCTGGACACAGACTGAACCCACACATACAGCAGGGCAGGGGTCTCAAACATGCGGCCCGGGGGCCAAATGCAACCCCCCCCCCCCCAAAGGTTCCAATCCAACCTGTGGGATGAATTTGCAAAGTGCAAAAATTGTGGAACTCATTTTAGTTCCAGTTCCACATACAGACCAATATGATCTACAGTCAAATAATAACAGCAGAATAACCGACAAAAGAATGACTGCAGATTTTCTTCTTGCTTTGATGTGAGAAAAATAATCTTACATTATGCCTATAAATAATGACAACTTCAAATTTTTCTTTGTTCTAGTGCAAAAAATAACATTAAATTACGAAAATATTTACATTTACAAACTATCCTGTAACAATAAAATGTGAATAACCTGAACAAATATGAACAACCTGAAATGTCTAAAGAAAATTCAGCCCAATTTGAACTATTTTCTGCCTGTTCCTCAGTGTTTAGTGTCTTTGCAGATCTGATCCATAATGCACATGGAGAAATGATAAGATGAGGCAGAATATTGTTAAAATTGCATTTATTTTTCTTAAGAAACTGCAGTTTTTTTTAGGTTATTTACATTTTTTTTGGATAGTTTATAAATGTAAGTATTTTCATAATTTAATGGGGTTTTTTGCACATTGGCAACACCAATTTATTCTCTTTGATTTATTGCAAAGAACATTAAATTCTAATATCCTTTGATAATAAAATGTCAATAACCTGAACAAATATGAACAACCTGAAATGTCTAAAGAAAAATAAGTGCAATTTTAACAATATTCTGCCTGTTTTGTGTGTTGGTATAGATCTGATCTGTAATGCACATGGAGAAATGATAAATTGAGGCAGAATATTGATCACATTTTATTATTTCTTCTTATTTTTCTTTAGAAATTTCTGTTTTTCCAGGTTATTCACATCTTTTTTGTTTGGCTAGTGTGTAAAATGGAAATGTTTTCATAATTTAATGTTATTTTTTGCATACAAAAAATTTGGAGTTGTCATTATTTATAGGCTATTATTACAGTCGAGGCTGTGGAACTCATTTTAGTTCCGGTTCCACATACAGACCAATATGATCTACAGTCAAATTATAACAGCAGAATAACCGACAAAAAAGAATGACTCCAGATTTTCTTCTGTTTGATGTGAAAGAAATAATCTTACATTTTGCCTGTAAACAATGACAACTTGAAATTTTTGTCTTTGTTTTAGTGCAAAAAATAACATTAAATTATGGAAATGCTTACATTTACAAATTATCCTGTAACAATAAAATGTGAATAACCTGAACAAATATGAACAACCTGAAATGTCTAAAGAAAATTCAGCACAATTTGAACTATTTTCTTCCTGTTCCTCAGTGTTTAGTGTCTTTGCAGATTTGATCCATAATGCACATGGAGAAATGACAAGTTGAGGCAGAATATTGTTAAAATTCCACTAAATTTTCTTAAGTTTTTTTTAATTTAAATTTCAGTTTTTTCCAGGTTATTCACTTTTTTTGGGATAGTATATAAAGGTAAGTATTTTCATAATTTAAGTGTTATTTGTTTTTTGTTTTTTTTGCACAAAAACAAAGACAAAAATTTGCAGTTGTCATGATTTCTAGGTTATTCTCTTATTATTTCACTGGTTTGGTCCACTGCAGATCAAATCAGGCTGAATGTGAAACCTGAAAGAACATGGGTTTGAGAGCCCTGCAGTAGGTGGTGTCCCTGGACGGTCTGGCTCATGCTTTTATTCGTCTGTTCGTGGTCTGGGCGTTACCTCCTGCTCCTCCAGGTCTGGATAACAGATCCTCTCACACACCAGCTGAGCCACTCGGTCGCCCTTTTTCACTGGAAAATCAAATTGGACACATTTTAACACGTGAACTTAGTGTGAATCTGTAATATAGACGTTTGATTTTTCATGTAATTTGCATGTTTTTACACTGAAAGCAATTTAATAACTTTTTTTTTTTTTCTGTGGGAGGAAACACCAGACACTCTTCCATATGAAATTTGACTCCCAGCCCTTCTAATGTCAGAGTAGTCACTTTTATTTTCTTGTTAAATTGTGTTACATTTGATCATATATGGACACTGTGGATGGAAAAACTAGACCAGATTAAAACTACACATTAAGGATGTAACGATATGAAAACTTCATATCATGGTTATTGTGACCAAAATTATCACAGTTATCATTTATTATCGTGGTATTATTGAAATTGTGCTCAAAATGTTCAAAAAGTACTAATACACACACTGAGATAATTTAAGCATGTTGTATTTAAAAAAATAAATACATAATAAAATAATTGGCACAATGTACCTTCTGTTGCAGAAACATTCAAATATTAACCCTTAGTGGTCTGAGCCTATTTTGTCCGTTTTTCAGTCCTTTTGATTTTACCTTTATATACTATATAAACAAATGTTTACTATACCCATGTTTGGGATCTTTTTTCCAGCACAACTTCATCTATATCATCTGTCGATTATTTTTTCACTTTAACCTACTATATCAACATAAAAGGACAAAAAACACAAAAAAAATATAAAATCCAATTTGAAAAATGTATATAATTTATTGCATAAATAACAGACAGATGCTTAACAAACCTTTTCAAAGACTTTAAAAGTGAATATTGGTTCCAAATATTAGGTATAGAAAATCTAAATTGTAATAAATTAAAACTATACTCAAATATTTGACATAAAAGCGGATCTTTATATGGGCGTTTTCTCTGGAAAAGTGCGGTAATCAAACACGGTTATCATGATAATTAGAATTTAAACGGTAATACTAACCGTCTGCAATTTTACCGCGGTTTATCGTTATACCGGTAATCGTTACATCCCTACTACACATTAGGGCTGTGCAATTAATCGAAATTCAATTACGATTTCGATTATTACACACAACGATGACAAAAATTATGTAATCGAGAAAAAACGATTATTAATTTTGAGTTGTTTAATTCACGCGCACGCAAGCTACCATGAGCTGCTCTGCCCCGCCCCCCTCTAAGCTACAGCTGCCTGCTAGCCGGCAGGTCCACCCCAAGAGGAAAGTTGTACCTAGCGGTCTGGAAAAATAGCAGGAGAATCGCAGCAGAAGTGCTTGGTAAACAAAAAAGGCAAGTCAAATTCAATTGTATGGAATCACTTTGGGTTTGATGAAGAGCAAAAACCCATTACGTGCAAAAAGTGTTTCGTAGTTGTGCCCGCACCGACCGGTAACACAGCAAACCTTTTAAACCATCTAAAGTTTAACCACCCCCACCTTTATCATAATCTTATGAAAAACTAAAACACATTAAAAAAAAAACTTCGTCTACAACTTCGTCCGCAATGCAGTCTTCAGTCTCCGAATCACTTTACGCTGCAACTCCCGTATTAACCTAACTGAAACCTCACGGCACGCCACTGAATTTACTATGTTTCATACCACATTGTAAGTAAGTAAATTTTATTTATAGAGCACTTTTCACAGACAGAGTCACAAAGTGCTTTATCAATTCAAATCAAATCAATTCAAATCAAAATCAAATCAAGTTTACAGAGACCCAACAGAATCCTTCAGGAGCAAACACTTGTGATTGGTGACAGTGGCGAGGAAAAACTTCCCTTTAACAGCAGAAACCTGGAGCAGACCCAGACTCCTGAAGGATGGCTGTCTGCCTTGACCAGTTGGGGTTAAAGAGAGAGAGAGAGAGTAAAGGAGGGGGAAAGAGAGAGAGATGGAGATATAGAGAGACTGGGGGAGAGGGGGGCGGGGGGGCACATGGAGTACTTTATGATGAATACATAGAGTGTAGTCAGTCTGTGGTGGTCCTGGGTCAGGTGGGAGACTAAAAAGCCTTTTTGAACAGGAGGGTTTTGAGCTGTTTTCTAAAGCTCTCTACAGAGTCCATGGACCGTAGGTGTAGAGGCAGGTCATTCCATAGACGTGGTGCCACAGCTTTAAAAGACATTGAACATACTTGAATTTATAATTTGCACTTTCCGTAAGTTTTTTTTTTTTATTGCTCCAGTTCTATGGCAGGTCTAGAGCAGTTTAATTCCAGTGCACTATTTGTTTACAAAAGGAAACATACTTGAATTTACAGTACACTTATTTGCATTCAAAGATTTTTTTTGTTTCGTACAAAAGTGAACATACTTTGTTTTAATGGTTAAAAGCTTTATTTATATTTAAAGAGTATATCTTACATTGTTTTGCAAGAAAAAAATAAACAACTTTAAGGTTAACAAATAATCGTTTTTAATAATCGTGATTTCAATTTTTGCTAAAATAATCGTGATTTTTTTTTTTTTTTCTATAATCGAGCAGCCCTACCAGGACTAGTAACATCAGCCGGAGTGAAACAGCTGCATATCTGAGCTCAGCAGAGGTATTTGTGATCATGTTAGGAATGGTAAACCTGGCAGTGTTCGTACCATAGTGTCCTCATATGGTGTCACAGCTTAGCTACAGTTGAGGACAAAATTATTAGCCCCCCTACAAAAATGTCATTGTTTTAAAGGTATTTCCCGAGTGCTTTTACACAGAGCAACACATTTTTAACACAGCTTTTTTAGATATCCTAGTTTTATTTTGGATGCTTACATGATTGTAGTTTGCACACAAATGAAAATATTCCACAAAAAACAAAAAGTACCAGGGTCAAAATTATTAGCCCCCCTGATCCTAATAGTCAGTTGTGTATCCTTTTTGCTGGATAACAGCCTGCAGTCACAGTATTTTTTTATTACAAGTCTCTGACACTTTTTTGAGGAATCCCAGCCCACTCTTTTTTGGCAAATCTTTCCAGCTCCTCCAGATTTGGTGGCCTTCTGGCATGGATGTTCTTTTTTAGGTCACCCTGAATATTTTCAATGGGATTTAAGTCAGGGCTCTGTGCAGGCCACTGAGTTCCATTCACTTTGGTCTTCTGAAGATAGCTCTTCACCAACAGAGATGTATGTTTTGGATTGTTGTCATATTGGAAGATGAAGCAATGACCCAGACCCAGTGTTACTGCTGACTGCTTAAGGTTTTCTTTCAAAATCTCCACATCTTTCTTTGTTCATGATTCCTTCCACCTTGACCAGATTTCTAGTTCCAGATGCACTCTAGCATCCCCACAACACAATACTCCCACCACCATGTTTCACTGTAGGGACGGTGTTCTTTGGGTTCTATGCCTCTCCCTTTTTTCTCCAAACATAAACGCTGCCTCTATGGCCAAAGAGCTCTAGTTTTGTCTCATCAGACCATAGGACACACTTCCAGTATGCAGAATGTTTCTCCAGGTTGTCCTGAGCATATTTAAGTCTGGCTTAAAGGTGTGTCTTCTTCAAAAGTGGAGTTTTTCTTGGTCTGCATCCTCTCAGTCCATTCCAGTTCAGAGCTATAGTGACTGTCTTCTTAGACACTATGATTCCTGATGTGGCCAAGTCATTCACCAGTGTCTTGGCAGTTGTTCTGGGGTCTTTAGACCCATCTCTCACTAGTTTTCTTTCCAGGGTCTTTGAAATCTTTCACTTCCTATCTCTGCAAGGCTTGTTCTGTACTGTGTGGCTGTTTTTGGATTTCTGGATTATACTTCTCACTCCAGTTCTTGACACTTGGAAATGCTTGGATTGCTTTGTGCATCCCTCTCCTGCTTTGTCTACATCAATAATCATTTTTCTCGGGTCCAAACGGATTTCTCTAGTTTTGGGCATGGTGCTTTCTCAACTGACAGCTCAATGAGCCATACTGAGGCTTTTATACCATGTTTTAACTTAGATGTTAAGTGAAATCACTTGATTCACCTGATCACTTTTAAACACATCACCTGTGAAGTTACAGCACATCATTGCACAAAAGTGGTTTGTGCCATGACTTAATAAATGGTCATTTCTTAAAGGGGGCTAATAATAATGTCCCTGGTTATTTTAGTTTTTTTCTAAATAATGCTGTTTTGGTGTGCAAATATAAATAATTTGTGCCTTCTAAAGAAAACTAGTATGTTCAGAAATGCTATGTTGAAAATTCCTTGCTCTGTAAAAAAAAGTACTTAGGAAAATCTTGAAGAAACTTAAAATTTCATAGGGGGGCTAATAATTTTGTCCTCAACTGTATAGTTTGTCACTCTTATCCTCTGTTCCTCTTAGGGATGTAACAATATGAAAATTTCACATCACGGTTGTGACCAAAATTATCACAGTTATTATTATCACAGTATTGTTGAAATTGTGCTCAAAATGTTCAAAAAATACTTACGCACACACTGAAATAATTTAACCAAGTTGCATTTTGAAAAAAAACAAAAAACAAAAAACAAGAAAACCCCAATAACAAATACAATAATAGTCACAATGTACCTTCTGTTGCAGAAACATTCAAATATTAACCCTTAGTGGTCTGAGCCTATTTTGTCCGTTTTTCAGTCCTTTTGATTTTGCCTTTATATACTATATAAACAAATGTTTACTATACCCATGTTGGGGATCTTTTCTTTCAGCACAACTTCATTTATATCATCTGTCTATTATTTTTTCACTTTAACCTACTACTATATCAACACAAAAGGCCAGAAAACACAAAAAATATATAAAATCCGATTTGAAAAATGTATATAATTTGTATAAATAACACAAAGATGCTTAACGCACCTTTTCAAAGACTTTAAAAGTGAATATTGATTCCAAATATTAGGTATGTAAAATTAAAATTGTAATACATCAAAACTATACTCAAATATTTGACATAAAAGCACATCTTTACATAGGCGGTTTTTCCCCTAAAAGTGCGGTAATCAAACACGGTTATCACGATAATTAGAATTTAAATGGTAATACTAACCGTTGGCAATTTTACAGCTGTTTATCGTTAAACCAGTAATAGTTACATCCCTAGTACCTCTACTGATGTTTTATCACTAGAAGTACCTTACAGTGCTTTACAAAACCCAGCAGGAAGCTTTCAGGTTGAATTGGGTTTCTGACTGGAATCCAGGAGCACTCTGGTATTGTATTAGGTTTCTAAAATGAGTTGTTTTTCATGCTTCCCCTCCTCCAGATGTCGTATGTGCTTGAAAACCTTTTATCTTATCACTCAGCTGTCTCCAAGTAATAGGATATGGGACAAAAAAGACACAGAATTATATTAGAAGAACACGCTGAATAAATGAAACCTACTGATTGCAGATGCTTCAACAATGGAGTAACATGGTATGATTGAGTGGTCATGCTCTGTGACGTATAGAGATGATGAGCAGACCCCCACTTGTTCATTAATGGAACACTGATGGCAGGAGCACAAATGGCCAAGGTTTCTATAGGAACGGTGACGCAAGTGATGTTTAGATCTATGGGAAATGCACATCAGTGAACAGACTCAGAAATAGGCTTCTGTGGATTTGTCCAACACATGGAAATATCAACAGCTAAAATGTCCGGTGGGAAAATCCTCCACGTCCATGAATTTATAGATCTCATATTAACTAGCCTCATAATATGTGACCACAATTATTATCATTAATGAAACCTAACGAAATGATGAAAAATAGAATTGTAAAAACATTTTCGTTAACTGAAATAAATAAAAACTGTAATTAAAAGAAAAAAATGGTAACCAACTGAAACCGTATTGCGTGTTTACAAAACTAACTAAAACGGATAAAAATTATGGATAAAATTCCCTTCCTTTTCGTTATTGTCAGTGTCAGACTAGTTTTTTTTTTTATATATATATATATCTTTTCTCTTCTTCTCTGTCATATTCAAATAAATCCCAGACAGGACTCTGCTGCTTTCTCTCAACTTTAGTCTCCATGTTTCCAGGTAGAGTGGGGACCAGAAGACGACTGGAAACCACAAGTGAGGGACCGTTAAATATCACATGGTGCCAGCAGCTAAAATTGCTTGAGGGAAATAAATCGATTTCATATCAATCTGACATCGACAAAGATGAAAACGAAGGGAATTTTATCAATCATTTTTATACATTTTAGTTAGTTTTATAAGCACACAATACAGTTTCAGTTAGTTATCGTTTTTTTTCTTTTAATTATAGTTTTTATTTATTTCAGTTAACGAAAAAGTTTTTACAATTCTAGTTTTCGTCATTTCGTTAGTTTTCGTTAACGATAATAACCTTGGCGAGTACCTGACCCGGGTACCGCCTCCATCTCCCTCCCCTGGGGGAAATGGGGCATCTCTCGATCTCGCTTGCGATGGTTCTGGCGTGGGAGGGACGCGGGGGAAGGGTGGGGAAAACACCTCCGTGGAAGGTCCTCCATCCTCAAACTCGAACCTGCAGTGTGAAGGAACTGGAGGCTCTTGGATGCGGAAGCTGGTCGTTCTAGAAATATTCACTTGGATCGGTCACAGGTGATACTAGAGCCCAACCGATATGGGATTTTTGGGGCCAATGCCAATACCAATATTGGAGGCTAAAAAAAAAAGCAGATATCCAATATATTGGATGATATCTGATATTGGCCGATAACCAATATATATTGGCCGATATATAAAATAAGAACATTGATCTACACAGGATATAATAATCTTATATTAGATAAATATGGACAGGTGGATTAACGTTGCATAAATCTTTGTTTATCTCACAAAGATAATTTACTAATACATTGGTTAGATATTGGCCGATGTTGGTTAAATGGTGATACACTATAGTCGGCTGGCAAATTAATCAGTCAGGCTCTAGGTGATACTGTCACCTAGGGCTGTGCAATTAATCGAAATTCAATGACGATTTCGATTATTACACGCAACGATTACAAAAATTATGTAATCGAGAAAAAACGATTATTAATTTTGAGTTGTTTTAATTCACGCGCACGCAAGCTCCCATGAGCTGCGCTGCCCCGCCCCCCTCTAAGCTACAGCTGCCTGCTAGCCGGCAGGTCCACCCCAAGAGGAAAGTTGTACCTAGCGGTCTGGAAAAATAGCAGGAGAATCACAGCAGAAGTGCTTGGTAAACAAAAAAGGCAAGTCCAATTCAGTTGTATGGAATCACTTTGGGTTTCATGAAGAAGATGAAGAGCAAAAACACATCACGTGCAAAAAGTGTTTCGTAGTTGTGTCCGCACCGACTGCTAACACAACAAACATTTTTAACCATCTAAAGTTTAACCACCGCCACCTTTATCATAATCTTATGAAAAACTAAAACACATAAAAACAACTCCGTCTACAACTTCGTCCGCAATGCAATCTTCAGTCTCCGAGTCTCTTTATGCTGCAACTCCCGTATTAACCTAACTGAAACCTCACGGCACGCCACTGAATTTACTATGTTTCATACTACATTGAACATACTTGAATTTATAATTTGCACTTTACAAGTTTTTTTTTTTTTTTTTTATTGCTCCAGTTCTATGGCAAGTCTATAGCAGTTTAATTCCAGTGCACTATTTGTTTACAAAAGGAAACATACTTGAATTTACAGTACACTTATTTGCATTCAAAGATTTTTTTGTTTCGTACAAAAGTGAACATACTTTGTTTTAGTGGTTAAAAGCTTTATTTATATTTAAAGAGTATATTTTACATTGTTTTGCAAGAAAAAAATAAACAACTTTAAGGTTAACAAATAATCGTTTTTAATAATCGTGATTTCAATTTTTGCTAAAATAATCGTGATTTTTTTTTTTTTTTCTATAATCGAGCAGCCCTACCAGGACTAGTAACATCAGCCGGAGTGAAACAGCTGCATATCTGAGCTCAGCAGAGGTATTTGTGATCATGTTAGGAATGGTAAACATGGCAGTGTTCGTACCATAGTGTCCTCATATGGTGTCACAGCTTAGCTATAGTTTGTCACTCTTATCCTCTGTTCCTCTTAGGGATGTAACAATATGAAAATTTCATATCACGGTTATTGTGACCAAAATTATCACAGTTATCATTATTATCACAGTATTGTTGAAATTGTGCTCAAAATGTTGAAAAAATACTTACGCACACACTGAAATAATTTAACCAAGTTGCATTTTGAAAAAAAAAAACAAAAAAAAAACAAGAAAACCCCAATAACAAATACAATAATAGTCACAATGTACCTTCTGTTGCAGAAACATTCAAATATTAACCCTTAGTGGTCTGAGCCTATTTTGTCCATTTTTCAGTCCTTTTGATTTTGCCTTTATATACTATATAAACAAATGTTTACTATACCCATGTTGGGGATCTTTTCTTTCAGCACAACTTCATCTATATCATCCGTCTATTATTTTTTCACTTTAACCTACTACTATATCAACACAAAAGGCCAGAAAACACAAAAAATATATAAAATCCGATTTGAAAAATGTAAATAATAATTTGTATAAATAACAAAGATGCTAAATGCACCTTTTCAAAGACTTTAAAAGTGAATATTGATTCCAAATATTAGGTATGTAAAATTAAAATTGTAATACATTAAAACTATACTCAAATATTTGACATAAAAGCACATCTTTACATAGGCGGTTTTTCCCCTAAAAGTGCGGTAATCAAACACGGTTATCACGATAATTAGAATTTAAATGGTAATACTAACCGTTGGCAATTTTACAGCTGTTTATCGTTAAACCAGTAATAGTTACATCCCTAGTACCTCTACTGATGTTTTATCACTAGAAGTACCTTACAGTGCTTTACAAAACCCAGCAGGAAGCTTTCAGGTTGAATTGGGTTTCTGACTGGAATCCAGGAGCACTCTGGTATTGTATTAGGTTTCTAAAATGAGTTGTTTTTCATGCTTCCCCTCCTCCAGATGTCGTATGTGCTTGAAAACCTTTTATCTTATCACTCAGCTGTCTCCAAGTAATAGGATATGGGACAAAAAAGACACAGAATTATATTAGAAGAACACGCTGAATAAATGAAACCTACTGATTGCAGATGCTTCAACAATGGAGTAACATGGTATGATTGAGTGGTCATGCTCTGTGACGTATAGAGATGATGAGCAGACCCCCACTTGTTCATTAATGGAACACTGATGGCAGGAGCACAAATGGCCAAGGTTTCTATAGGAACGGTGACGCAAGTGATGTTTAGATCTATGGGAAATGCACATCAGTGAACAGACTCAGAAATAGGCTTCTGTGGATTTGTCCAACACATGGAAATATCAACAGCTAAAATGTCCGGTGGGAAAATCCTCCACGTCCATGAATTTATAGATCTCATATTAACTAGCCTCATATTATGTGACCACAATTATTATCATTAATGAAACCTAACGAAATGATGAAAAATAGAATTGTAAAAACATTTTCGTTAACTGAAATAAATAAAAACTGTAATTAAAAGAAAAAAATGGTAACCAACTGAAACCGTATTGCGTGTTTACAAAACTAACTAAAACGGATAAAAATTATGGATAAAATTCCCTTCCTTTTCGTTATTGTCAGCGTCGGACTGATATGAAATTGATTTATTTCTCTCGAGCAATTTTAGCTGCTGGCACCATACGACACTTCACTGTCCGTCACTTCTCATCACTTGTCGTTTAGAGTCAGCCTCTCGTCCCCACTCTACCTGGAAACATAGAGATTAAAGTTGGGACAAAGCAGCAGAGTCCTGTCTGGGATTTATTTGAATACGACGGTGAAGAAGAGAAAAAATATGAAGAAACTAAAGCTAATACTAAAACTAAGCATTTAGAAAAAAATTAAAACTAATAAAAACTAGCAAACCTGCTCTAAAAACGAATTAAAACGAACTGAATTAGAGAAATAAGTCCAAACTAAATAAAACTAACCTATAATGAAAAATCCAAAACTATTATAACCTCGTATGTGACATATAATATACAACTTAAATATACTCTTAAGGCCTATGTTTGGTTTTTGTTCCATTGTTTCAAGGTGTGTGTTTGCTCATGTGACTGAAGTGTCGTGCTACACCTTTGGTGTTGTATAAGAATTTTTTTATAGGGTAATAATTAGGGCTGGGTAAAAAAATTGATTTGATTGAGTTTAGATCTATTTCATTTTAATTTTATGTAATTAATTAATAGTGGATGAGATCAATTTTTCAGAGCAGGAAAGCGCATTATAGTTTAGTTTTATTTAGTTTTGACTTTTTTCCCTCTAATTCAGTTAGTCTTGATTAGTTTTTAGAGCGGGTTTGCTAGTTTTTTTTAGTTTTCGTTATTTTCTAAAAGCTTAGGTTTAGTTTAGTTTTTATATATATATATATATATCTTTTCTCTTCTTCTCTGTCATATTCAAATAAATCCCAGACAGGACTCTGCTGCTTTCTCTCAACTTTAGTCTCCATGTTTCCAGGTAGAGTGGGGACCAGAAGACGACTGGAAACCACAAGTGAGGGACCGTTAAATATCACATGGTGCCAGCAGCTAAAATTGCTTGAGGGAAATAAATCGATTTCATATCAATCTGACATTGACAAAGATGAAAACGAAGGGAATTTTATCAATCATTTTTATACATTTTAGTTAGTTTTATAAGCACACAATACAGTTTCAGTTAGTTATCGTTTTTTTTTCTTTTAATTATAGTTTTTATTTATTTCAGTTAACGAAAAAGTTTTTACAATTCTAGTTTTCGTCATTTCGTTAGTTTTCGTTAACGATAATAACCTTGGCGAGTACCTGACCCGGGTACCGCCTCCATCTCCCTCCCCTGGGGGAAATGGGGCATCTCTCGATCTCGCTTGCGATGGTTCTGGCGTGGGAGGGACGCGGGGGAAGGGTGGGGAAAACACCTCCGTGGAAGGTCCTCCCATCCTCAAACTCGAACCTGCAGTGTGAAGGAACTGGAGGCTCTTGGATGCGGAAGCTGGTCGTTCTAGAAATATTCACTTGGATCGGTCACAGGTGATACTAGAGCCCGACCGATATGGGATTTTTGGGGCCAATACCAATATTGGAGGCTAAAAAAAAAGCAGATATCCAATATATTGGATGATATCTGATATTGGCCGATAACCAATATATATTGGCCGATATATAAAATAAGAACATTGATCTACACAGGATATAATAATCTTATATTAGATAAATATGGACAGGTGGATTAACGTTGCATAAATCTTTGTTTATCTCACAAAGATAATTTACTAATACATTGGTTAGATATTGGCCGATGTCGGTTAAACGGTGATACACTATAGTCGGCTGGCAAATTAATCAGTCAGGCTCTAGGTGATACTGTCACCTAGGGCTGTGCAATTAATCGAAATTCAATGACGATTTCGATTATTACACGCAACGATTACAAAAATTATGTAATCGAGAAAAAACGATTATTAATTTTGAGTTGTTTTAATTCACGCGCACGCAAGCTACCATGAGCTGCGCTGCCCCGCCCCCCTCTAAGCTACAGCTGCCTGCTAGCCGGCAGGTCCACCCCAAGAGGAAAGTTGTACCTAGCGGTCTGGAAAAATAGCAGGAGAATCACAGCAGAAGTGCTTGGTAAACAAAAAAGGCAAGTCCAATTCAATTGTATGGAATCACTTTGGGTTTGATGAAGAAGACGAAGAGCAAAAACACATCACGTGCAAAAAGTGTTTCGTAGTTGTGTCCGCACCGACTGCTAACACAACAACCCTTTTTAACCATCTAAAGTTTAACCACCGCCACCTTTATCATAATCTTATGAAAAATTAAAACACATAAAAACAACTCCGTCTACAACTTCGTCCACAATGCAATCTTCAGTCTCCGAGTCTCTTTATGCTGCAACTCCCGTATTAACCTAACTGAAACCTCACGGCACGCCACTGAATTTACTATGTTTCATACTACATTGAACATACTTGAATTTATAATTTGCACTTTACAAGTTTTTTTCTTTTTTTTTTTTTTTATTGCTCCAGTTCTATGGCAAGTCTATAGCAGTTTAATTCCAGTGCACTATTTGTTTACAAAAGGAAACATACTTGAATTTACAGTACACTTATTTGCATTCAAAGATTTTTTTGTTTCGTACAAAAGTGAACATACTTTGTTTTAGTGGTTAAAAGCTTTATTTATATTTAAAGAGTATATTTTACATTGTTTTGCAAGAAAAAAATAAACAACTCTAAGGTTAAAAAATAATCGTTTTTAATAATCGTGATTTCAATTATTGCTAAAATAATCGTGATTTTTTTTTTCTATAATCGAGCAGCCCTACTTCACATTACTATCACATTTGTCAGAAGTCTTCAGTAATATCTGACCTTACTAATATACTCAGTTACATGTGAGGGACGGTCCACAGATGTGACCACTCACCTTCAAACGTCTCCTTTCCAAAGTTAAAGAGTACGACTCCTACGTTGCCCCTGTAATCTTCATCCACGACTCCAGCTGAGGAGGATGCGAACAAATGAGACAAATACAGACAAAAATATGGACAAATAAACAACACAACTGAGGCGGTTAACGACTGATGACTGGACTCACCGCCAACGTCGATGAAGTGCTTCGCTGCCAGTCCAGATCTGGGCGCTGATGAGAAAAACAGATTCATATTTATGGTTTTACTGCGATCCAAGGATCCACAGCTGCTGCAGCGTCACCAAACAGGACCACAAACATGAGCAGCAGTAACATTGAAGGTACACACACCAGTAAACACTAGGGCTGTGTTTTGGCAAGAATCTGGCAATACGATATAAATCACAATACTAGGATCATGATACGATATATCACGATACTGTTAAAAAGGCATTTTTTTGTTTCTTTTGGGTTTTTTTGAATGATTTCATTTCCTTGAAGAATTTAATTACACCCAAAATCTGCACAAATACTAAACACATTTTTATTTGATCAGAACAGGATCTAATGTTATATCACAAAATTTCCGTGCATGTTCAAACTGAAATTCTGTTTTACAGACATTACAGTTTAAGGTCCTGTTCAAATGTTTATATTCTATTAGTTCAGAACGAACATCAGAACATGATTTTAGTTCAATCCCAACAAAGGAACGAACATTATTTAATAAAAGAGTGTTAAATACAGGGTGAGTCAGAAAAAACGCTCTTTCCATTTAAAGAAATTGTACTGCTAAAACGGAAACACTGATTTTTCTTTTGACCATACAGTCATATTGATGTGGTTATTGAGCATGTCTGGTGATGTAGTCATAGATTTATTGCATTGCATAAGAGAGAGAAGGTCCATTGTTTATTGGGCACTGAAATACCTGCCAACACAATGTATGCCACAGTGAACAAACTTGAAATTGACAACAATTACAGGAGTCGGGGCTTTGCTTTCACACTCAGGACATAGGCCTACATGACAGTGCCCAGGGAGTTTTCATCATGGCAAGACCACAGCGATTGCAGGTATTATTTCCTCATCGAGTTGTCTGTTTGGGTCAGGAGAGAGAGTGGCCACCTAGATCCCCGGACTTGACCCCCCTTGATTTTTTCTTGTGGGGGTATCTTAAAAACCGTGTGTATCAGACTGTTCCACAAACTCTTCAGGAACTCCGAAATCGCATCACGGCTGAAATCCAAGCCCTACGACGAACACGAATGGCGAGAAGAGCTGTGTTAGAGATGCGACAATGAGCACAGATTTGCATCAATCTGAATAGTAGCCAGGTTGAAGGTCGTGCCGGACGACTTCGTTGAGACAAAACATTTTGATGGCGAGTAAACATGCTGTAATGGTTGACAATTTCAGTTTCATTCACGGTGGCATAAACTGTGTTGGCAGATATTTCGGTGCACAATAAACAATGGACATTCCCTCTGTTATGCTATGCCATAAATCAATGATTCAATCGCCAGACATGCTCAATAACCACATCAATATGACTGTATGATCAAAAGAAAAATAAGCATTTCCATTTCAGTGGTACAATTTCTTTAAATGAAAAGAGCGTTTTTTCTGACTCACCCCGTAATAATAAATAAAATACAAACAAAAACAAAAATGAACCTCCACAATATCTGCTTTTGAATAAATACCTAAAAATATTGATACAGTACTTTTTAATATCGATACAGTATTGTGAAATGAAATATTGCGATATACTGCAAATCCGATATTTTCTTACAGTCCTAGTGAACACACTCACCTACTCTCCCATAGCAGCCGTGTGGAACTGCTATCTGGATGTCTGTCTTCACTATGGCCTTGTCCATAGGTCCAATGGAGTAATCGTAGGCACTGTCCACAGAAACACAAACACACTGGGTCATTTAGAGGACGTTTCATGTTTTTACCACCTGCTCACAGTTTAGCTGCTTTTGGATTCCAGTCAGTGTTGGCAGACGTACAATAATTTGACCCTCTGTACGATCAATAATTCCAAAAATCCCATAATGTACAATAATGTGACAGCTCATGACTATTAGCAAACAAACAGGACACAACCTGCAGTGCACCTGATGTCTCATGTGTCTCTTTATAGTCAATCAATGCACAACATAGCATGAGTGACACATGACATAGCACGGCAACACAAAACGAAAACAACAATGGACAATAAGCGGGTCAGCGCATAAAAAGCAGGAGGGGGAAGACGCATTAAGGTTTTACCTCAGGTCAAAAGTTATTTGAAGGGACACATGATTGTCATCTTAATTTTTGATTCTAAAAGTTACAGGTTTCAGCAGCTCCAGTAAAGTGTTGTTTGAAGAGACACCTGATTTTCATTTGTGATTTTAAAAAAATGTTTTAAACCCAGTACCTTTAGCAAGTTCTTCAATTACACTGGTCTACAATTTTTTTTAGAATTTATCTGCCTCAGAGATTAAATGTGCTAAATGTTACATATTTTAATCAGATTAATTGAAAATAAATGACCAAAGTGTTGGTTTGCTGCTGTTTTCCAGGTATATGATGGTGTGTTCTTCCACATATATGTTGGTTTGTGTCCATTTATCTAATAGATGTATAAATGTTCCACTGATAGAACCTGCACAGTCCATGTATTGTCATGTGCAGACAGTGTTTGGAAGTAGATCAACCAGCATTTAGGACTTTTTTTTTTCTAATCAGTGACTCTTGCGGTCAAATTTGACTACTTTTATTCTGGAAGTATTTGACTTGTAGACCAGTGTAATCAAGTATTTTAGTGGTTGAAGTGGATTCACTGATGTTTATTCCTAATATATAAACAGATTAAATCTCCAAATATTGATGATCCAGGACCTTGGTCCATGTTGATTCAGTAGATGGTTCAATCTGACTCCTTTTCAGGGCTGCTCAGTGCAGCGGCTTGTCCTCTTCCACACAGGTGGGGGCGCTGTTCTGCCAGTGCTGTTGGTTTATTTAAAGGTGCAAATGCATCATAAGACACACTGTACACAGTCTGTGGTCATGTTTTACTGAAGCACATGGTCCTGAGCAATGTCAAATCACATATGTACGAGAACTTTCCTCAAAATACGATAATTTTAAGCCTCTGGTTCGATAATTTGTCATTTCCTATCTGGTAACGCTGATTCCAGTATTTCCCCTCAGTTTGGTCAAGACTTAACTGAGGAAAGAACATGTTGCATATCTGAATAAAAGGTAATTTCATTTTGACCATTATTACCAAATCTGTGTAAAAAAAAAAATGCGAAAAAGCAAGAGCTGATAGACGAGAAAACTTACTGAAGAAATCATTCGATTATTTAGTTAGTTTTGATGTTCTGCACATGGGTTTTTATGTACAATATTTGGTGTCCAAGTGGCCTCAGCCTTGTATTAGAACGGAAAAACCTACATGTTGACACTTTTATCCAGACTACACTTTACTGGTCCTGTGTTTAATGGTGCAGATGCCTGCAGTTCTAGGGTTAATTTCCAGGGTTTGTACACATTATTCTAGGTCAAATTCAAGCACTTTTAAGGGTAATTTTCAAATTTTTACAGCACACACCTTAAAAAAAACCCCACATTTACAGGAATACATATACTTACTTCACTTGTTATCACAATAATGTACACAGTATTATGCTAAAAATCTCTAAAACTATGTTTCATGATAGCAAAAATGTTTAGAAATTAAAGAACACAAACTGTTATCCAATAAAAAGGGAAGCTACTCTGTTCTTCAGACACACTCACACTGAGGGAAAGATTAAGATCAAAATGTACCTGGAGTCGACCTGAGAACACCTGGGAATGATATTTTTGGCATAAAGTTTTATTTTTCAACATGCATCACCTCAGTAAGTAGCTTTGGTTCTAATTACAAGCACTTAAACTGAAATTCAAGTACTTTTTAGACCTTCAGATCATATAAATTTGACAAAGTTTTATTTTTTAAATGTATCACCTCTGTCAGTAGCGATGCTGCTAATTGCAACTCGCACTCAACCCTTTCATGAATGACGTCCACATTTGTGGACACACAGTTTAAGCTCACTTTCCAAAGGGTTATAAAGGCAGTATTCTCCAAACCACATGACTATAGACCCTAAGTAATAGAATGAAAAAAGTATCATCTTAGTTTTAGAATTTGGACCGCTTTGTGACCTCATAAAATTAACCTCCTAAGACCCAGCTATGGGTTACTGTCCAGTTTAAAGAGTTTCACAACTTTATACAAAAAACATCTGTCCACTGCAAAGCACATTCCATAAAAATCTTTTAAAAATGCATCTGAAAAAAATGTTGCATCACGAGGTTTCCAATATGAGCAATTATTTAATTTAAAAAAGGCATAACTTGTACTTTCCTGGATCTCAGGAGGTTAAATATATTGTCAATAAAACCATATTTTAAAAAAAATTCAAAATGCATTTTAACTTTAGCCGAATTTTATCTAAAAAAAAAAAAATCTAGATACTTTTTTTTCATAATTCATGCGTGAAAGGGTTCAACTGAAATGCGTGCATTTTCCAGCCCCCATATAAAGCCCAGTCTTCCCTGTGCACCTCACCTGTACAGGTCATATCCTGCAGCTTTGGCTGATCCTCTGGTGGGGGCCGTTGCATACTCTGACAGTTTGGCGAACCTGAGGACAGGCCTTTCCTCTGCAGGTCTTCCTTCTGTCCTCGGCCTCTTCGATGGAGAAACTGCAGAAGCGTCTGTAACCTCTAGGACGGGCATGTCGGCACAATGTTGTTCTTTTACTATTAAACACCTTTACACTAGTTAACTAAACTACTGATCATTAAATAAACCAATGGTACCGACGGAGCACTAACTAGCAGCTGACCCACAGACCCAGGAGCAGACCTCTAGCGCAGGATCCGAACACTAAAGCTTCTACTGCAGATCTGGCGGGTGTTCGGCTCTTTGAATGGAATCTCCCGCGCTGGAAATTGCGCCAAATTAGCTCCTCCCCCCAAATCAGGACAAATACATGAACACACAACGGAAAACTAACACGCATTAACTTCGACAGCTCATTTCACTTCCTGTATATCTGACACTGGGTGAAGTTTTGGTCAATTATGTTCTAATGAATGAAAAAGAAGCTGAAAACAGCGTAGCTCTGTAACTATGGCAACTCCTTCGCCACCATTATGCTGCGTCTCAGTTCTCGCGAGAATTGGAAAAAAGAAACTAACCATTCACATACACAAAAACCGAAACGTATCTTTAACAAAATACGGTTCATTTATCTGTCACTGGGTGAAGTTGTGGTCAATTATGTTCTAATGAATAAAAAAGAAGCTGAAAGCAGCGTAGCTCTGTAACTATGGCAACTCCTTCGTCACCGCTATGCTGCATGACAGTTCTCGCGAGAATTGGGGAAAAACTAAAATAAACCATACACACAACACAAAAAAACGGAACTTATCTTAAACAAAATACGGTTCATTTATCTGTCACTGGGTGAAGTTGTGGTCAATTATGTTCTAATGAGTAAAAAAGAAGCTGAAAGCAGTGTAGCTCTGTAACTACGGCAACCCCGTCGTCAACGCTATGCTGCGTGACAGTTCTCGCGAGAATTGGGGAAAAAAAGAAACAAACCATCCACATAACACAACAAACCGGAACGTATCTGAAACAGAATACGGTTGATTTAACGCAGGGACTGCAAATTAATTAATCTGACCCCAGTTCAATTTCTTTGTACGACAAAAAGACAAAGTAATCAAACATGCTACGACCCAAACGAGCAGTTATAAACACCTCCACATGCTAGCACAGCTAACGTAAAACACGGAAAAATGCCGGAAATAAAGGTTCTCATAGTTTTGTCTTTCTTGCCTTTGCTTCGGGTGAGCATCTGAGTGTGAAAGTGCCTTAGAAAGAACCTTGGAGCCGCACCGACAGGCGGCGGAGACCATGGTACGAGAACACCACAGAGACTCTGCAACATCCGTGTCATAGTTGTTGTGTCACGTGACTCGGTCGGCACACAGGGACAGGGCCGGACATGCCTGCAGAAGCTCCGCCCCCTGACCCAGGAAGGACGGGGTGGTTTTTACTGGTCTTTTTTTTTTTTTTTTTTTTTTTTTTTATTATTATTATTATTATTTTTTAGTTTTTTTTTGTTGACAACATACAAATATACAAACAACATGGCATCCGTTTCAAAGAAAATATAAAGGCACAGGTGCAAACAGGAATGAGGTGGATCAATGCTCCTTCTGCAATGGAAGTGATGAAACCTTAGAACACTTATTTTTCTTATGTCTTGCATCCCAGTCCCATGCATGGTCAGTCATAAAAAATTGGATTTCACTAAAAATTAATGATATTCCATGTTTTGAATTTTTTCATATTTTTTATATGGATAATTTGGTCTCATCGGTTTCAGATATTATTAATATAATTTTATTCGGTAAATATCATATCCACTGTGCAAAATGGAGAAATAACAAGCCCTCCTTTTCTGGATTTACAAACAAATTTAAAATGTTTGTTTTGTCTCTAAGAAAATTGGAAAAAAAACAAAACAAAACAAAACATTGCAATGAAAATAAGCTAGAACATTGCTCATTACTAATTATTTTAATTTAAAAAGTCTTCTCTGTTGCATCTCTGCTCCTTTACTTTAATTTAAATTGCCTGATTATTTGCACTGTATTGTACTTGAATGTTTTTGGGGTTTTTTTTGTTCTTGCCGTACATATCCCCATGATTTTTGTACTTTATTATATTTACAGTTGTCCTCAAAATTATTCATACCCCTGCCATTTTTTGTAACTTTTTGTTTTTGTGATGAAATGAATGAGTTTTGTCAAGTTTGTTTGTGACTTATATGTGATACACAAGTGAGGAAATAAGAACAAATGATACTTGGAGAAATATTTTATTTCAGGAGTATTTTATTAGAGGATTTCTAAAAAATGCCATGTTCAAAATTATTCATACCCTAGGTTTATTAAGTCCAAAGTCTTTTCTTAATAGTCAATAGAGTAGCCTTTTTTCTTGATAATGGTTCCTGTAAGTGTCCATAAGTTCTCTTCTGTCTCCTGTGGGGTTTTGGTCCACTCTTCCTGGACCAAAGCCTCCAGCTGGGTCCAGTTGGATGGTCTCCTACCCATCACTCTGGTCTTTAGCTCCCTCCACAGATCCTCTAAATGATTTAGGTTAGGACTTTGACTGGGTCATGTCCTTGAACCACTACTGCACTACCTTGGTGGTATGCTTGGGGTCAGTGTCCTGCTGGGACATCCAATCAGGACCAGTCTAGAGTTTCTCAGCACTTTCACGCTGTCATCCAGGACGTTGATATAATTATGTTAAATTCATGATGCCTTGTAACTTCATGAGGTTTCCAGTGCCACTAGCAGAGAAGCATCCTAGCATTATAGGTTATAACCATAGCATTGTGTTGCCACCAAAATAACCGAGGTATGAAGGTATCACAGACAACCATCCAGCCAGTATTGCACAAAGGAGTTCTCCATGGATGCAGACACAGGAAGATGGCATGACTCAGGATGAAACATCAGGAGGCTCATCTGGCATTTCCTAGAGCTCTTCTTAACCAAGATCCAAGCTTTTGGTCATCAATCCAGTGATTTGATGAAACAAAGATGGAGTTGTTTGGCCACATGGATGTTGACTGCATCTGAAGGAAGCAAGGAGAAGAACGCAAGCTGAACACAGCCCCAACCATCAAGCATGGTGGTGGCAACATAAGGCTATGGGGTTGCTTTTCTGCTAGTGGCACCGAGAACCTCATCAAGATACAGGGCATCATGAAAAAGGAGGATTATATCAACATCCTGGATGACAATGTGGAAGTGTCTGCTGAGAAACTCTAGATTGGTCCTGACTGGACGTCCCAGCAGGACACTGACCCCAAACATACCATCAAGGTAGTGCAGTAGTGGTTCAAGGACATGACCCAGTCAAAGCTCTGACCTAAATCATATAGAGAATCTGTGGAGGGAGCCAAAGACTAGCGTGATGGGTAGGAGACCATCCAACCGGACCCAGCTGGAGGCTTTGGTCTTGGAAGAGTGGACCAAAACCCCACAGGAGACAGAAGAGAACCTGTGGACACTTACAGGAACCATTATCAAGAAAAAAGGCTACTCTATTGACTATTAAGAAAAGACTTTGGACTTAATAAACCTAGGGTATGAATAATTTTGAACATGGCGTTTTTTAGAAATCCTCTAATAAAATACTCCTGAAATAAAATATTTCTCCAAGTATCATTTGTTCTTATTTCCTCACTTGTGTATCACATATAAGTCACAAACAAACTTGACAAAACTCATTCATTTCATCACAAAAACAAAAAGTTACAAAAAATGGCAGGGGTATGAATAATTTTGAGGACGACTGTATGTTCATTTGTATTACTATAATATTGTCCTCAGTAAGAGTTTGTATTTTTTCACAAGTTCAATAAAAAAAAAAAAAAGAATGCAAACAGGAATACACATATAGATGTCAACAGCTATGAAGGCTGCAATTTTGGAATGAATGAATGAATGAATGAATGAATGAATGAATGACTAAATAAATAAAATTAGATGGAGGGCTAGGGCTTGTTGTACAAATTATATTCTTCAATAATTGATAGAAGCTTCAGTGCAGGTTTACTCTCCATGTGATGGAGAGTTTTCACATAGAGCAGAAACTCATTATGGAAACTGGAAAATGTGGGTTTCATCTTCAAATGTTTACATTTGTGTATGTAAAATTGACCCAGATGATGATATTATTTAGTGAAAAGTTGTCTTTGACATTGTCCAGTACATGTCCATAAGTAATGTCCATTACGGAAAATTCTTCAGGAAGGCACACGTTTGTGTGAAGCCAGTTGTAAATGTCCGGCCAAAACGCTACCACATACATACAATGGACAAATAAATGAATTGTGGTTTCAGTCTCATCACAGAAAACACAGTTATTTGTTTCAAAACCAAATCGTTGTTTTATCATATCATTGGAGGGATAGACTCCATTCAGAATTTTAAAATGAATTTCTTTGGCTTTTGAGTTTAAAGGAAACTTTAAATATTGGGTTTGCAAATTTCGTATAGATTTATGTGTTTAAAATTGAGAAATAGAGTTTCTATAGGACAGGATGGGATTTGAATTGTAGTTGAGGATAACTGGTCTTTTAATCAGGAAGTTTAATCCTTTTTTTTTTTTGGCACAAAGCAAATTTATATAACAAGAATGGGAAAAATATTACAGAAGAGTTATATAAAAATACATTTGGAGACATGGTGGAATGGTTAAACACAACTATTACAACTATCTGAAACGAAATAAACAAAAAGATTAAGACATTTGAAATGTAATGAAAATACTGGAACAGAAAGAAAAATAAATAAATAAATAAATACATCTGACTGGACAATAGAGCACAAAGGACTGAGGCAAGATACAATTAAAACAGCAAGGACTTAGATAAACTAAAATAAAGTTTCCTGGCTTTTTTTTTTTTTGGACATATTTACAATATACTGAAGAGATTTGTAACACTTAATATAATCACATAAAAACAAGTTAAAGGAGGGGTTTGTGTTTTTCCACTTACGAGTATGAATACAATATTTACCTAAAATAATAATAAGGTTAACAATATCTTTGACATTAACTTCTAATGAATCCATAAAATAATATCACATAAAGAAAAGGATGGAATATTTTCAATTTTTAAGGACAACCAACTGTGAATATCAGCCCAAAAGGAAATGCTGTGTGAACAATTAAAAAGCAAAAGAAGAAAGTTTAACCCACAAAACATTCATGGCATAAATAATTGAATCTTTAGAACATTTATATTTTGACTGCTCATACACCAGGACATTTTGGACAGCATTTCAAGATCTTCAACATCTGAGAAGGACACTCAATCACCCAAAGTGGAATATAAAGACATTAAATTTGGAGTTACAATGAAAAATAAAAAATGGGAAATTATGTACAACACTTGAATTATTGCTGAACAATTTATCCACAGATGTAGATTCTTAAAGAACCACCCACTGTTCTCAATTTATATATTAATATAATAACAAACTTCAAAAAAACACTGAAACATGTGAAAACCAAAAAAGCCTTGATTGTGTATGAAAATTTAAATGTATTGATACTTGAGTAGACCTCTGTCTTTTATTTTTGTTCTTTATTTTATTTTATTTTTTATTTTTATTTTTTTTTATATGCAATATTCTTTATAAATACTGTTTCAGCATAAGGTTGATATCGATTCTCAGTCTGGAAAAAAAGTACTTTCTGTAATTCTTCCGAATGTATGCCCAGATTTTGTTCAATAAAGCTGAAGGATTAGAAAAACAAAACAAAACAAAACATTCATGGCATAAATTCTTTAACAGATCAAAACAGGAAGAGGTTCAAAGGGCATAGGAGGGATACAAACAAAACAATCAAACTATTTCATAACTGAAATAAAGGTTGTTTTTTTTTTTTTTTTTTTTTTTTTTTTTTTTTTTTTTTTTTTTTTTTTTTTTTTTTTGTGGACTGAACCGAAAAAAAAAACAAACTGTGGCTTTCAAAACCGAAAATGTACCAAACCGAAAATTTGGTGTACTGTTACAGGCCTAAAAAGCGCAGTTGTGAAGCCTGCTACTGGACGTTAGTCTGGTGTTGTCTGTCTTTTATGTTTGTCTGCCACTTCCTGTTTTATTTTGTTAAGTTTTCCTCATGTGTCTTGTCTGTTGTCTTTACTTCCCTTCCTGGTTCGTGTTCACCTTTTCCCTGATTACCTGACTCCGCCCTGATGTGTTCCACCTGTGTCTCGTTGTCTTCCCTCCCTTTTGTGTATTTATACCCTGTCCTTTCCCCTGATCAGACGCCAGTTCGTATTCTCTCGTAGTCTACTTACCAGCGTTTTGATCCTGTCTGTTCGTTTGCCTTCCTGTGTTTCGACCCGTTTTGTCATCCTGTTTTTGCCTGTCTTGCCTGCCTCCATCTGCCTTCCTGGATTTTGACCTCTTCGCTTGGTTTTTGGTACGTGAACTAGCTTTACCCCTATGTCCTGTTGCCTGTCTGTTTGCTCTCCCGTGTTTGACCTGTTTCCGTCCCTGACCTCCCTCTGCTTCTCCCTAGTCGGCGTGCCAACTCAAAACCCGGAGACTAACCGTGGGTTCGTGTCCCTCGCCCGGAGGACGAATCCCTCGAGGACTTCCTTGGCTGCTGTCCTCAAGATCCTGTTCATTATCACAGCCAGTATTTTTGTGATACCTGAATTTAATAAACTCTGTAAACTTTTACATCCGCCTCCTAGTTCTGCATTTGGGTTCTGGGTTCGTACTAGCAGCATTACAGCAGTAGCCAGATCTAGGCTGTCTGACACAAAATGGCAAGTGAAACTAAGGTACGCATCCATGTAGACTGATGTCCACATGTCAGCAGTTCAGCTAACAGCTGAAGTCTGCTTCATTTCTGCCAAGGCCTTCTCTTTGGTTACAGTGTACCTGGCTTCCACCATTGCCTTCACAGTTTTGTGGCTTGGAACGGAGTATGATGGGTCCAGGATTAGAATGAAATTTCTGAACCCTTCACCCTCAACAATCGAAAAAGGCTGACCATCTTTAAGTATCATGTCCACTAAGGCCTCATCCAGCTTCTGTTTTCTGGACACTGTGGGGGAACAGTTGCTATATATGAACATGATACACAACATCTACAGTAAATAGATACACTTACAGTACAGTAGTTTGTTTATATATATATATATAGGGTGGGGAAGCAAAATTTACAATATTTTGAGGCAGGGATTGAAAGACAGTGTATGACCAATTAGTTTATTGAAAGTCATGAGAATTTTGAAGCAATTTTTAAAAAAAAAAATTGCTTTATTTAAATATTCAGAGTACAAAAAGGCACAAACATTGCACAATTACATATTCATTGTCTATTAAGGCACAGACATTGCACAAACTCCAGTTGAAGTATACAAAAAAAAAGACAGACCTATGCTCTCAACAGTCAAATAACGAGAAGACATAAATCAACATAAGAAAAATAAATAAAATAAAGATGTTCCAGTTAAGTAAAAATAACATTAACTCTCTTCCTCTTTAAACCACATATCGTGTAGCTTGACAGTTTTTATGCTCTTTGAATCTAAATATCTCAATGCTTTGATGTATTCCTTAAATTCACAATTAAAACGAATAAAACAGGGGGTTACTTTGGACACTCTGCTTTTGTGGATGTGACATTTCCCAAACAAAATTAATAAATTAGGAAAAGATTCAATTTTGTCATTATTGTGATCAAAATAAGTGATAATGTTTTTACATTCTATCTTCATACTTATTTTAATTTTGCACAGAATATAATTTTCTAATCGAGACCAGAACTCACTTGAATGTACACAGTAATAAAATAAATGTTATTTTTTCTGATTCATTGTTACAGAAAGTGCATTTATTCTCAACATCTAAAAACTTAGAGAGATATGAGTTTGTTACATATATATTGTGCAAAATTTTAATATGTATTTCTTTTATTGTTTATACAAAATCTATATGGTAACAGCCATGCCTTCTGCCAACTGATGTCAAAAAATAAGTTATTCCAGAAAGCTTTTCCTCTTGGAGTAATTCTCCTCTTAGCATAGAATATGTTACGTATACGCTTATTGTTACATTTGGCATCCCTCACATCAATACCATTTATCATCAAAAGAGGTTCAGTCCTCAAACCTTCCTGAAACTGCAGGTGACTCTTCATTCAATAGATCAGTCCTTCAGGGACAGCCTTCATTACTGAACTGAATTCTTTGCTTGTTACAGGAAATGCTTTAGTGAATAAATGCTTTAGAGCAATAGTCCATTGGCATCAAAGAGAGCACATACATATATGATTCCTTTATCAACCCATTTTTTCTTGACAATAGTTTTCCAACATTTTGAAGCAATGACGCGCGAGGAGAAGCAGCGATGACGTTCGAAGCTTCGTACGTCATCACGTGCCGCTGTTGTTCTGACACAAGCTCCGCCTCGGCATCTTCTGCCCATCAGTAGAACCAGTGCACAGTGGAGCTGAGTGGAAGCAGTGCAGTGACACCTGTGTGCTTCTGAAACCTGCTTCAGTTCAGTCACAAGGACATGAAACTACAGCTGTGGACTTTGTGCAGGAAGATGGAAGTGTTGGTGGTGTTTGTGATCCTCATCCACGGTAAGACAAACATAAACAGCCCTCCTCTGTGTCATCTGCTGCAACAGGTCTGTACTGTTACTGCACTGTGAGGGGTCTGGGACATTTTACTCAAATACATCAAATGTTTCACAGACTATGTTTCTGAGAGGAAAACAGACCAACTGTGGATAATTTGAAGGCACATAAAGGGGGGGGGGGGGGGGGGGGTGCGGTCCATCACTGACATCACTAATGAAACCAAAGGTAAACTACCGAGGTGACGTTAGCAGCGGGTTAGATATTCGACGGACATTCAAAACCCATCGCCTTAGGGACTATCAATAAATTACTGCTCTAAATGTTTTTCTTCAATAGCTTCACAGTCATGTGACCCAGAGACTCCAAATCAGTCTCAAATTATTAAAATAAAGAGGACCTTTCAGAAACACCACTTAATATTTCTCTCCAGTCTATATTAATATTTTTTTATGAATATTATTCATATTTTTTTGATAAAAATGTCTGTTTTTCTTCAATAGCTTCTTAGTCATGTGACCCAGAGATTCGAAATTAGTCTCGAATTATTATAATAAAGAGGACCTTTAGGAAACACCACTTAATATTTCTCTCCAGTCTATATTAGTATTTTTTTTAGGAATATTATTCATTTTTTTTTTTTTACAAAAAATGTCTGTTTTTCTTCAATAGCTTCTTAGTCATGTGACCCAGAGACTCCAAATCAATCTCAAATTATTATAATAAAGAGGACCTTTAGGAAACACTACTTAATATTTCTCTCCAGTCTATATTAATATTTTTATGAATGTTATTCATATTTTTTAATAAAAATGTCTGTTTTTCTTCAATAGCTTCTGAGTCATGTGACCCAGAGACTCCAAACCAGTCTCAAATTATTATAATAAAGAGGAACTTTAAGAAACACCACTTAATATCTCTCTCCAGTCTATATTAATATTTTTTACGGATATTATTCATATTTTTTATTTTTAAAAAATGTCTGTTTTTCTTCAATAGCTTCTTAGTCATGTGACCCAGAGACTCCAAATCAGTCTCAAATTATTATTATAATAAAGAGGACCTTTAGGAATCACCACTTAATATTTCTCTCCAATCTATATTAATATTTTTTTATGAATATTATTCATATTTTTTTTAATGAAAAAATGTCTCTTTTTTTCAATAGATTCTTAGTCATGTGACCCAGAGACTCCAAATCAGTCTCAAATTATTATAATAAAGAGGACCTTTCAGAAACACCACTTAATATTTCTCTCCAGTCTATTTTAATATTTTTTTATGAATATTATTCATATTTTTTACAAAAATGTCCTTTTTTCTTCAATAGCTTCTTAGTCATGTGACCCAGAGACTCCAAATCAGTCTCAAATTATTATAATAAAGAGGACCTTTAGGAAACACCACTTAATATTTCTCTCCAGTCTATATTAATATTTTTTATGAATATTATTCATATTTTTTTACAAAAAATGTCTATTTTTCTTCAATAGATTCTTAGGAAAAAAATGACATTTTTATTTAAAAATATGAATAATATTCATAAAAAATATTAATATAGACTGGAGAGAAATATTAAGTGTTGTTTCCTAAAGGTCCTCTTTATTATAATAATTTGAGACTGGTTTGGAGTCTCTGGGTCACATGACTGAGAAGCTATTGAAGAAAAACAGACATTTTTTCATAAAAATAGGAATAATATTCATAAAAATATTAATGTAGACTGGAGAGAAATATTAAGTGATGATTCCTAAAGGTCCTCTTTATTATAATAATTTGAGACTGGTTTGGAGTCTCTGGGTTACATGACTGAGAAGCTATTGAAGAAAAACAGACATTTTTATTAAAAATATGAATGATATTCATAAAAAATATTAATGTAGACTGGAGAGAAATATTAAGTGGTGTTTCCTAAAGGTCACATGACTGAGAATCTATTGAAGAAAAACATTAAGAGCAGTAAGTTATTGATAGTCCCTAAGGCGATGGGTTTTGAATGTCGAATATCCAACTCGCTGCTAACTTCACCTCGGTAGTGAAACTTGATGATTCACGGGGTAAGGAAGTTAAGCTTAAAATCAATTTTTCTGCTTAAGAAATTCAGTTTGTTACATGTACGCATTGTAATCAGCTGATAAGTGATTTTATTAAGTTGGTCTAAATGAAACATATATATATATATATATATATATATATATATATATATATACACAATGTGGGTTTTTTTGGGGGGGGTTCAGTCACAGCACTGGGTTGATCACATAAACTGCACCTGCTGTTCCTGGGCCACCACCCCCTGTACTAGCAAGCAGACGCACCCTGACATAACATGTCCTTACATACAGTTAGTAGCTCTATACTGTAGCAGTGATCATATATGATCTGTGCTCTGTAGGCTGTGGATGGTCAGCTGTGTTTGCTGTTTGAAACATGGATAATAGAAAGAGCAAGGGTGGCACAGAGAAGGCAAGAAAAATGAAAAAGAGGAAAGCTCTTGAAGCAAACTCAGCCAAATGTGACAAAATCGGCAACTTTTTCACAAAAATGACCTCCGGTTGGAAACAACTAATGAGGACGATGAAACGGGTAAACCGCCTTTCAAGTTAGTTAATTATCGAGTCAAAGAATTGTGTGGCATTGTGGCGTGGAACATAACGTTATGCAGTTTAAATAATAGTATGATGCGACGCCACAGAACTGGGAAACTTTGTCTTGTAGCTCCTCAGAGTCAGAACGCAGATCCAGCAGCAGACACCAGCCATGAGCCCACAAGTCCAGAGTGGGCAGGTAGGACTGCTCAGAGAGGGAAGAGGATTAGAAGAAATAGGCTCCAATGAAGAGTATGGTGTAGGCCTGTTCAGTATGAAAGGTGCGCTGAGATGCTCCAGGATTCAGCACTACATGAATGAAACTGACACCAAGGCTTTGAAAATAGAAGATTTGTGCTGACAATTATGAGCATTTTTAAACTGTGCTTTAGTGTCAGAAGCAGAGCCAGGAGCCAGTAGTGATGAGGGGATTGTTCCTGTCAGGATGGAAGGAAAAGGTGAGCTGTTAGAACAGACTGTGTGAACAAGCAGTAGTTCCAGTAAAACCACTTTCTAGACCCAAACCATAGTCCTGACCGATTTTATTTTTTATTATTATAAGTGAGACAGTAAATACACAAAGCCCACAACTGAAAGGCAATAGCATAAAGTAATATTAAATAAGCCTGCATATTTTGTCTATGTAAATATCTGAATTGGTTCAGTAAGTCCAAATGTCTGTAGATATTATTTTTTATTGTGATCCAGGTGCAGGTGAGTCTAGGGAAACTGGAGGAAGTGTGAAAGGGAGAGCAGAGTCTGCTGATGACAGAGGAGCAGCTCAGCAGCACAACCCTGAACCACTAGGCACAAATGACACAGATGAAGAGGAGTCTGCTGTTAGCTTCGATTACTTTGCTCACCCTCAGTCACAGGATATACAGACATTTTTTTCTTATCATCCTCATCAAACCCCTAATATCACTACACCAAAAGTTTTCAATAGCAACGATGGAACAAACCGCAAGTAAGTTGTGATGGAAATCTTTTGTTGGAGAGGATACGAAAATGATAGTTATTAGAAAGTGCAGCAAGCTTTATTTTTTTTTAAATTATTTATTATTTAATATTTTTATGTATTCTTTTATTTCATTTCAAACATTTTAAAGGTTTGAAAAATATTAACACTTATAAGAACAAAAATATAGATTCTGATATTGTTATGTTGTGAGGAATAATAATGTTGGAGATGTGGATGTGCACTCACTGTTGAAATAAATCCACATTGTGAAGCAACCTTTACTTGCACTGAATTGGAAATATTTTCGAAAATACACTGAATTACAAGGCTTTGCAGAACAGTGTGTAGACCTAACATGTAAGGTTATAATTCCATGATTTTAATAATAATTGGTCGTGATCTAAAGTCTGAGGTATGAAACTCCAGGGCTGAAAATGAGTCTCAGTCCGGCCCTGGCCGTGTCCCATGTTGTAACAACAGAAATGATGTAAATAAAACACTCTAATTTCCGCTTTCCTCCGACAAAAAGAAGAGAACATGGCTGAAGTTGGATCTCAAATGATAAATACAGCTTAGTGTAGGCTAGTATCAGTAGCTAACGTTAGCTACTAGTGCTAGCGCTAAACGTTAGCTTATATAATGTTACCTGTCTATATGTACCTTTAAAGCAAAATTATGTGTCAGTTATGTTGTCAACTAACCACATGGTACTTATTCTAATATAGCTAATTAAACGCTAACGTTACTCAGGTACAGTAACATTGGCGTTATTGCCAATGCCAACACCCTTAAGTCCGCTAGCTACTTGCTCTCTCTTCAACCTTGTAGCTCCTCTTTTTCACTGACCCCTGAACTTTCCCCATCAGACTTCCACCTGGCATTAAACTAACTCTTATAATTGAGTTAGTTATATGAGCTAGTTTAAAGCTATACCGTATGATGTGGCATTTTTACACTTTTCTTTTGTCATCTTAAAATGCTCCTAATAAGTGTGTGTCAAACTAAAATGTAAAAGAAATCCACCAGGTATTGAAACTCAAAAATGTTTAATTCTCATATATTTCTGATAAAAGTCTGACCAATCATTTTAGTCGGTCCGAATAAAATAATTGGCCGAACCTGACTGAGCCTCCTGTCAATCATCCATTACGGCCGTCCAGCATCCGATCCATTATCGCCGTCTCACATCCGATATGTGTCCCTCTGAATCTGACGCTTCACTCGCGCTGCTTCTCCTGTCACTGACCACAGTCTACTGTCTAGGATGTGTTTGGATAGAACTGACATGCCTATGTGGAAGGGATTAAATGGATTTATGAACAGAAACGACAACTGAGGGGCACAAATGGGAGTCCGATGAATGAAGGATGGAGATAAAAGTCCGGAAGTCAGCTGTACTGGACTGAACAGGTCTGCATAAAGCTCAGCTTTTATGACGGTGGGACTCATACAGGTGCAATTACATGGTGTCACACATGTAAGATGATGTAGGATGATAATTGTATGGACGATGAAACCTCAAATGTCCACGGAAAATTCGTGGAGGCCACGCATTCATAGTGCGCAGGCCCATCCCCTGGGCACTGCAGTGAAGACACTGACCCAGTACTGCACAGACCAGGTCTACTGATGGAACAGGAGCCGCGGGCCTGCGGCAGGTGGATGATGCATCTGATTAATGAGGGAGGGGTCCACGGACACGCCAAAACGGACCGGACCTCCACCTCTGCTTCCTCCTCCGTTTCCATCGTGCATCAGATGAGAGGAGGAGAGAGGAGGAGGAGCCTCAGAGCTCAGGCAGAGGGAAGGGGGCGAGGCTTTAGAGGGAGGCGGGTTGTTCATCTTCAAACTTTTACTAAGTGCTGTGAGAAATGCCACATTGGTGGGTATAGCTTTAAGCGATTAGCATTAGTGAGATCGAGTAGCTAGCGAACTTAAGGATGTTAGCAATAAAGCTATGTTAGCATTTAATTAGCTATATGGAATAAGTACCAAATGGTTAGTTAACAACCTAACCAACAACACACACACACATACACACAATTTTGCTTTAAAGGGTGTATTCATATCGAAGCAAATGTGTGCCATCAGAGATTGAAAGGTTGTTTTTTGCAATAATTTGGCTTGAAAGGTTGTATTTTGCAATACTTTTTTGAATGGTTGTATTTCATAATTTGAATTTTTTTTTATAGTTGAATTTTTTTTTTTTGAATTGTTGAATTTTTACACATAGATTTTCATATTCTGAATTTGATTATTAAAAAAAAATTTTTTTTAAATTCAATATTCTCAAATACAATGCGTTTCAAATTCAATCTAAAAAAATTCAACCTAAAAAAATTCGATATAACATCTTCACCAGGCAAAACCAATGGAGTACCGAGCCACTCGATCTAACGTTCACCCAATCATGCGTCAAGCTGGATATCATGTGATGCTCAGATGGCAGCGCCATAGACATATATAGTTTTTTTTTTTTTTTTAATTTAGAACAGCACAGTTTACAATTAAATTTTTTTTTTCATATCCAGCCTCAGACATATATACGCACTGCTGTTGCCCATTAGAGTGACATGCCTACAGGGCGCCCATCGTAGTACAGTGCAGCTAAGCTAGCACAGTGCCACTCACTGCTACTGCGCATTAAGTCTACAGAGGAAAGAGGCGTTGTTTGCACTATTAAGGTGATCGTAAATCGCTCAACTGTTAACATATTTACACGGGCTGTTTGTTACAAACGTCAGACGTGGACGACAGATAGAGACATAAATAGAACAAAAAGAACTCAGAAAACGTCAAGGGGTGTTCAGGTCTTTATTTTAAAGAATTGTTTAAGGGTACATATTGTATTTGATTATTATCATAAAAATACTATTATCACTATCATAAATAATGCTATTAGAGTTTGACTATTATAACAACCAAAATCCTAATTAATATTGCTATTATCACTGCCACGTTATCATTATAACTTTGAAATATTTGAGATAAGTGCAAGAACATAAAGAATCCCCCTAGAAAATATTCACAAATTTACAAGAATATTTACCAGAGCTGCCTTTCATTAATCAGGCCTATGAAAGATAAAACCCCTGTGTTAGAACCAGAGACACAAGACTTGGACCCAAATGCACAACCAACAGACAGGAGTAAAGTTAATGAGTGTTTATTAAACACGGACAGAATTAACAGTTCACAAAAAGGTTTCTTTAAGGAGTCTTCGCAGGTCAGACTGTGTGAATTCGTCACGGCGTCCGAGACCAGCAAGGGGAGTTCTCTGCCCGGGTCGGGAGCACACCAGGGGAACCCGACTAGGAGTAAGCAGAGAAGAGTCAGGGGACAGACCAGGTCATACACAGAGGATCCAAAAAACAGGCAACGGTACATGGGGAAAAAGCAAAGCACTAACCGTGAGTCCAGGCAAAAAGTCGAAAACCAGTGAGGCAGAATCAGGCAGAGGTACAGGAAGGGATCTGGCAGGCTCAGAAGTCAAGGAACAAACCGGGTCAGGAACGAACAAACAGGTTCAGAGAATCGCTGGTAAGTAAACACAACACGAGGAAGGAATACGAACTGGCGACTAACTGAGGGAAACACAGGGCTTAAATACACAAGAGGGCGGGAAGACAATTGGACACAGGTGGAGACAATCAGGGAGGAGTAAGATAATCAGGTAAAAGGTGAACACGAAAAGGAAGTAAAGACACCAGACAAGACACATGAGGGAAACTACAAAATAAAACAGGAAGTGACACACAAGACAGACAAAACATACAAGAGTCCAGTACTGATATGACACCCTGAAAACAGAGAACTGTTTTGCACAGCTTTGATTGATTGTTTATTTCAAATATCAACATTTAAAACCAGTAAACCAGAAAAATCAATATTAACCTTCATCCTACCAACATATTTCATATCCTAATCCTACACTGTGATATATGTGATATCACATCTTAGTAACAGACAGGAAGCGTCATTTCATTTTGGAATGTTTTTGTTACGTATGAAAACAGTTTGCATCAGAAAACACCTTTACAATATCTAATTGTGTAAGAATGAGGGTGATACAAATTAAAAATACAAATTCAGCCTCACAGTTGTCCTCTGCCTCTAAAATCGACCTAAGGGCTTGTGCAGCAGTGGACCTTGCTCTTCTATTTCTATTCGCCATCACTTACTGAAACAATAAAATTATATTTTAGATGCTCATTATGGACTAAGAAAAACCGCTATTCAACTGGGGTCCATTTGGACCTCAATCGCAAGTTGAATACAGTACCCATTATGTCAGATTGTTTTTGGAACTAATAGAAGCAATCGAACATGGACATACAGACAGACAAACTCCTAGCACAAAGTGATCATTCAATGAATGATACAGCAGAGACAGAGAAAAATCATGTCCTGGGGTCCAGTTGGACCCCAGCTGGTAGGATGAAGGTAAAAATAAAAAACATATTCGAAAGGAGCAGGATGAAGTTCAACTTATTTACTCCCTCCCCCTTACCCTATATTTTTACTGACCATACATTCTCATGTCAGCTCCTATAAACCTAACAAACCTTATACACATCCAAATACATTCTGACTAAGCCTGCACAAAACACAAAATGTTACTCACATCAAAAATAAACTCTGTCCATTTCATGATAGTGTTATATGTCAAACTGATCATACTGTAACACATTTGAACTAATATTTTGGTCATATTTTCTTAACATTTTTGTTCTGATTGACCTTTTAAATGTGTTATTTGATGTAACTTCATTCAATTCATCATTGAAGTTGTTCAATAAGTTGATTCCTGAAGTCATTGTTATAGTTAAAGTGGTGCAGCCTCATTTTGAGAAACATAGATACTAATCTCAGTAGGTGTGAATGGTGGTTATCAATGCCAAATCGTGTTTCTTCAATATGTTCCCTGAGCAAAAACACATCCTCTGTGTCAATCTCTTCCTGGACAACATGCGTCAATGCTGACACCTTGGGAGTTTGTTCTAATTGGACCTGGCCAATCACCTGCTCTGCTGCTTTCATCACCTTTATACAAAATAAATTTTAAAAAAATGGAATATATGAAACCTCAAAATGCATCAGAATACGTAATGTGATGTGATGATTTGATATGAGCTGTAATTTTTACTGTCTGTAACAAAACCTAATCTGTAGGACTAAAGTAGTTCATGAATTTAACAAGTAGGCAACATGAAGAATAGTGTAGTAATGTATGAAGATGGATGGAGCAGAGGAAAATGGAGAGACTGTGTCCAATAAACATCTGCCTTCAGACCATGAAGGTGTAGTGTGAGGGTGAACTCTCTCTATGCTAACTTCTGACATGAAGTTAGCATAAACTAATTAGTAAAACCCCTTTAAATAATAAAGAAGGAGGAGTCTAACTGAGTGTAAACATTAAGTACCTATATGAAATATTTAAATCAGTATTTCCATTTGACCAGAGGATCATTCCAGTCTGTCCTTCAGCTCTTCATATATGAGGTTCTCTCCCTCAGATCCTCCACAGGAGTATTCCAGTCTATCCTTCAGCTACATGAGGTTCTATCCCTGGAAAAATGGAAAAAGGGAGGAAAATATTGAGTGATGTTTCTAACTCCTCATTTCCACTGCTCGCTCACATGCTTCATCTCATCCCTCAGTCCCACTGTGGGCACCTTGGGTATGAGCGTCTTAGTGTCAGGGACACATATTCAACAGCTACAGTAGGTTTACACTGATGCTCAAGTGGATTTGAGTGGATCTAAAATGAGTGGCAGAAAGCAAGTGTGATGGAGGTTTGAATGTGACCAGGGCCTTGATGCTCTCATGTGTTTGAGAATGATTCCATGTAAATACTTCCAACATTAGCCTGAGGGCCACCCTCATGGAAATGCTGAGGTCAGTCCACCGGCAGGCTCTCTTCAGCTTTCCTTTAAGCTTTTGTGGTCCTTGATGGTGCTGCTAAAAATAAGAAACATAATACAAAACTTCAGAAAAGTATTAAGCATCTGGAAATGTGCTGTACTTTATTCCTAAACATGCAGACAGAAAAAAAGTGTTAGAAACTTGTGGCATTAAGTAGTTATCAAATACTTACAAAGATATATGAATCATAGACACTGGTTATTTAGCTAAATGGCACTTATACCTTTCTGCCTATCTTTTCAAACAACTGTCTTTGGAAAACCTTAGAAATGTGAGAAAAGTCTCCAGAGATGTAAAAAATTGTCTACAACAAAAAAGAATGTTCACCATTCACATAAAGGGTTAGTCCATAATCCATAGGTCTTCATATTTAATGCATCCAATATCTATCATTAATTGTCATCTATTAAATGCTGTATTCTAACATATCAATGATTGCGATCTAAGGTCTGTTTTTTTTTTGTTTTTTTTACCAAGAGGCAGTTTATAGATAAACAACATTGCATTTTAACCTCAGTTTTGTCTCACTTGTACGCAGCTGTGGGATTGTAGTTCCACATTATGTAATAACAGTGCAATATGTAATAATGTAATAATTTTTCACCTCATTATGTAATATCACTGCATTTTGTAATAAAATTCTTGAACGTATTTTGTAATAAACTTTGCTGCATTTTGTAATAACTTATTACGTATTGCAACAGTTATTGTAAAATGCGAGTGTAGCACTTTTTTTAAAAGAAAATTTAATACTTTGGTGCATTATGTAATTAACCATCGAAAAACCATTGAAATTAGAAAAGCACTCGGAGAGTGCAGACCTCCGCCAAGGCAGATCAGTGCCTCCCCCATCCCCCCAGTCACCACCAAAATTTAATCATTTGTTCCTTGTGCCAGTATCAACATTTCCTTGAAATTTTCATCCAAATCCATCCATAACTTTTTGAGTTATCTCGCACACAGACAGACAGACAGACAGACAAAGCAACGCTGGCAAAAACATAACCTCCTTTGCGGAGGTAATTAATGCCTTAATTGGAAAAACCATCATACTAGCAGAGCAACATTAGGCATTCAAGCTTAAATAGAATTCATTAAAAAAACAAACAAAAAAAAAATAGTCAAATGTTTCTTTGGTCAAACCTAAATCAAGTGTAACTGTGTATTCATTATAATGGGGGATGTGTTTGCAAACTAGAGACAAAAGCTGCACTAATTAAGTATTACTGACAAGAAACTTACTGGTACACTTACATTTCTGAAATTATTACAAAATGCAGCAAAGTTTATTATGAAATCCGTTAAAGTTTTTTTTTTTTTTTTTATTGATAATTTCTGACAGACAGAAGTAATACACATACACAAACAGACAAGGCTGGGATGGGGGTGGGGGGTTACAGAGCATTATATTAGTATAATTTGTTACACAAAAAAGAACAGGACCGTCAAATTAACATATTTTTTAAGCAAACCAGATTTGACAGTGGCCCATGGCCCTAGTGTTTATAATCACTGGTAGAGTTCAAAATAGTGAGACCTGTTCCATAGAAGGAGGTCCAGAAAGTCCCAGTACCAGCTGTCGATACCAATACTGTTGTGTTTGAGTTCCAACCAGTTCCAAAGATTTTATTACAAAATGGGGTGAAAGATTATTACATTATTACATACTGCACTGTTATTACATAATGCGGCGCTACAGAGATAACGTAAATTGAGCTGGTAGACGCAGAACAGAGGGTTTCTATCAGTCCGGTCTCGATTTATATCACTACCCACCTGCTCACTCAAATGTATTCCTTCCTTCCACCTTACCTGTGAAAGGTGATTCTGCAAGATCTTGTGTTTATGTTCCACTCGTTAGAACAGCCATAAGCGCCACAGAAGTCCAGCATCATTTACGGTTCTGTCAGGAGATTGTCTGTTGGAAACATTACGTAGAATTTGGATTTGGGTAGTAAAACCGACATTTTTTAAAACGCCAAAGCATCCACTATCATACCTACATGTGTGATGTTTTCAACAAATCAAACCGTTTGGAAATCGGCCAAAATTTCAGCATTAACCAGCGGCACATTCAGAGGATAGCATGGGGGCTAACTTCGGATGCTAGCGTTAGCACGGATGCTAAACTGATTAAAAATTCAACATCAGTAAACTGAAAACTCATTTATTAATCAATTATCAATTATTATAGGATGAGTCGGATATTACAAACAACAAGTTACAGGAGTCTGTCCTTCTTTAAGTCATGAATAATAACTTTAATGAACTTTTATTGGCAGAGCTCAGCTCTACAACAGCTCACCTGGGGAAGGCTTTAACTGGAGCACAGCCGGACGTGCCTACGTCATCGCACTGGAAGCTGCCACTCACACACATACACAAGGCTCTACACACACACAGGCAGGATATGATGGTGAAACTAAGAGTTTTTTAGGCAGAAACAGGGGGTGATTTTGTGAAATTCATAGGCTATCTATATTCAACCGTTTCATGTGTGAATCACAGCGCCTGTGCCACTGCCTGACTATCACATGATCTTTGGCGTGATGTATGACTGGGTGAACGTTAGATCGAGTGGCTCGGTACTCCATTGGTTTTGCCTGGCCAAGATGTTATATCGAATTTTTTTAGGTTGAATTTTTTTAGATTGAATTTGAAACACATTGTATTTGAGAATATTGAATTAAAAAATTTTTTTTGAATAACTGAATTCAGAATACGAAAATCTAGGTGTAAAAATTCAACAATTCAAAAAAAAAAAATCAACAATAAAAAAATTCAAATTATGAAATACAACCATTCAAAAAAAAAATTATTGCAAAATACAACCTTTCAATCTCTGATGGCACACATTTGCTTCGATATAGTCACAACTGAAAAGTCCTTTGGTCCACTTATTTGATTCGGATCAAATGCGGACTTTATTTTTTTCATTTGGGTCGGATCGCATTCACATTGCACTTTTTGCTAGTGGACCAAAATGCATGAACACAAGCACGCATGTGACAAACTGCGCTGGCATTGGACAGAAAAGTCGGGGGCAGGGTAAATCAGAGACGGCCGGTGCGGATGAAAATACACGTGGTGCTCCTACATACAGTTATCATTTTCGGAACATAAATTGTTTTTTTACACAAATTTACACAAATTTACAAAAATAATGTTAACACTCATGAAAAGCTCAGTCGGAGCCAGTTTCGTAATATGGGCATCTGACCAAATGTCAATGACATATTCAATTTCCTCATTGCTCCACGACTGTCCACAGCTCATAGCTGCTACTATTAGCTCTGACCACCCGTAAACCTCGGCTACTTCCAGCGGCTACGGTGGCTCGTCAAGCACAAAAAGGCTCAAGATTCCTTGGTTTGGTTCAGGTCAAGGTCGGTTATATTCACACCAGAAGTGAACCAGCCCAGATTTCGTTTGGAAGCGGACCGGTCCGCTTGTTTGGTTCAAATCAGAGTTTGCATGTTTGTATTCACACCTAAAAAAAAGTCTGGACTTTCTGGGGAAACGAACTCTGGTCCAGACCAAACGTGGTAGGTGTGAATACACCCAAAGTTACATATAGACAGGTAACGTTATACAGGGTGACACAAAAAAATGGGAACTTTTTAACAATCCAATAAAACCAAGAGTGATGGAAGAAAAATATTTTATTCATAGTAATTGAATCCTTAAAACATGCCATTTAAGAAACAATGATGGAATTTTCATTTTTTAAAAATTACTTCCTGTAGATGGCGTCCTCCTGTACGAATGCATTCTTGAAATCTGCTGTTGAGATTCCTCATTGACCGCTGCAACATCTCAGCTGGGATACTGTTCCACTGATCCATGGTTACTAAAATGGGGGTGTGTTTACTTGCTCAAGGTCACTGTCTCGCAGTGCTGCCACTTGCTCATGTTTGCCAATACACACTTCAAAAATTCCCGTTTTTTTGGGTCACCCTGTATAAGCGACCGTTTAGCACTAGTATTAGTAGCTAATGTTAGCTCCTGATGCTAGCCTACACTAAGCTGTAATGTTCATTTGAGATCCAACTTACTGTATCAACTTCAGTCATCTACTCCTCTTTTTGTTGGAGGAAAGCAGCATTTCATATGTGTATGTGTGCGTTTTCACGTGTGTGTGTGTGAGTGCATTTCATATGTGTATGTGTGCGTTTTCACATGTGTGTGTGTGAGTGCATTTCACATGTGTATGTGTGCGTTTTCACGTGTGTGTGTGAGTGCATTTCACATGTGTGTGTGAATGGTTATTCTGAATAATGTCCCATATGGCCCCTCATATGTTTTACTGACAGACCGCACCTGCCAGAAGAAATGGAGGGAAGCACAGAAAGAAAAGGGAGAAACATGATTTTACACAGAACTTCACTAAACGTTAAGGCTGGATAAGTAGAATTTAGCTTCGTTTTATTCACAACAGCTAATAACTATCAACACAAACGACAAGAAATGTTTTTTACACCACACTAAAGTCTTTTCCTCAGTTAGAGGTGGTAACATTTAAGCTAGTAACGTAAGACTTTTAGCTAATTGACGTAGCAATTCCACCATAACATTAGTCTGTTAGATTTTGTTTTACGGAAGCGGAATGGTGTTATGGTTATTAACTGGCCCTGAATTTCTGCAACAGTAGTTTCAATTATGCAAGGACTGGATAGCACATGTTTTACTGCTTTCTAATTTAAAATGGTAGTATATATATTGGCGTGTTTGCCGCATTGCATTGTGGGTATTAGGTATAATGTTGAAAATGTGTTATTTTATGTGCAGGGGTTCAGCAGGGTTGTGGTGTTGGTGTTAATTTGGAGTTAATGTGTGCATGTTAATGTTTATTGGCCTTTTTGTGTTTATTTTTGTATTTTTATAGAACTGCACCATGAGTCAGAGCCACAGGCCAAACAACGCCTTTCCTGTTTATCAACACTTGTAATTATTCTATTTGATGTAATTCCTCATTGCCTAACAAAGACACTTTAGTGTTATTTATTATATAGAGGCTATAGCATTGTGTGTCATTGAAATGACAACTTGTAGCTTATTCTGGTTAATAAGATGCATGAGGATATATTAATCAATTTGATCATGAAACTAAGTTCTAAGTGTAAGTTGTTCTGACATACAGAAATAAGTTAGACCTACTCAAAAAACTAAGGTAACAATTTGCATGGACATTCTTTAGTAGAATAAAAGTAGAACAATAAGTCAGTATAATTAAATGGAGTAGTTTTGACAATTAAAATTAAGTTGGTTGGACTTAATTTAGCTCACAAAGTACAAAGCAAATCATGTTGTTTGTACTAAAGTAATAGAGTTTGCCTAACTAGAGAAGTCTTGTGGCATTTACACAAATATGACCAAGTTGAAATAGCTTAAAAAGATTAATGGAAATTGTTACATCAATTTTTTACATTGAGCCAGCATATCATTTTTTAGAGTGTACTTTCAACGTCCAACTCTCTGGTTCTATTCCTCTGTTAAACAGTGGATCTTAAACAAACTTTTCACAACTTCTAACCTGTATCCACTGGACACACAAATGCTGGGCCACATAAATTTGTCCCATTTACCCCCCCTTTACGGCACCCCAGTGCATGGGGACGTTCATGAATTCTGAGACTGTGACAGTTGAGTTCAGGTGAACGTTAGTGTCAGTATTGGAGGATATAGGAGGAAGAAAACTGACACAACCTGATGGGATTTACATTAGTTAGCTGTCCACTCCCCAAGGATGAAATTCATTCAGCAGAATTAGGGACGTAAAAACCAGAGGGGGAATGGGCCCCCCATCCCCCCCAACAAATCACACCCTGTATGTTATGACAGGACGAATTTGACAAAAGTTCAGGTTGAAAATCCCAGCCATATTTATGTGAGTGTGGAACAGATAGGGATGATCAACAACAATCAGAAGGAGGAAACTGAGGAGGACTCACCTGGGTTCTTCTGGTCCCATTTACAGATGAACACACTGTTTCTGTGTCTGTCCTCAGTTTCCCAGCATGCATTGGCTGTAGTGGTGCAGGCGTATGAGGGGATGGAGTCGGTCCTGCTGCCCTACCGATATTCTGGCATGTTACCGGAGGTTCCTTCAGTGGTTTGGAGACGCTCTGATCTCAACCAAACAGTCATCCACCTGCTTAAAGACAAAAGTGGCGATGTGAAAAAGGAATACCGTTACAGTGAGCGCATGTCAATGAAGACCAACGCTCTGGAATCTGGAGACTTCAGCCTCACTGTGAAGAAACCACAACTGTCTGACAGCAGTAACTACACCTGCAACCTCCAATGGGAAACCGAGTGGAAGGAGACTAAAGAACGGAGACTGACACAAGTACAGCTGCAGGTCAAAGGTCAGACACAAACCACACCCACTGCAGTAGACACAGGTCAGAGGTCAGATATAAACCACACCCACTGCAGTAGACACAGGTCAGATATAAACCACACCCACTGCAGTAGACACAGGTCAGATATAAACCACACCCACTACAGTAGACACAGGTCAGAGGTCACACGTACATGTGTCTTTGTATTCAGCTCATTTCAGTTCTGTTTTCTTCACAGCACAACCTTCATCAAACATGTACCACTTCACCCTGACTGTTTATGCACAGAAGCTACTGACTGGATTATTCCATTTTGTCACTGGTTCAGGATGAAGGGTTCAGCTGAACTTTTGGTCAATCTGTTGCTGAAAACACACCTTGGATTGTTATTGTTCCTCTCCATTTAATGTGAATAGTGTGTGTTGTTGAAGTTCTAGAGGGCTTTATTGTATGTTCTAATCATTGTGGTCTGTTTCCTGTCAGATGATGAAGAGGAGGTGGAGGTCGAGAATAGGGCGGAGTCTATCCAGCTGCCTTGTAAAGCCTCAGCCGATCTGCCTGAAGACACCACAGTGGAGTGGTCTCACTTGTGGAACCCACAACTGTTCGTGGTCCATGTGTACCGGAATAAAACTGATGATCTTCAAACACAGGCCATGTTTTACCGTTACCGCACAGAGATGAATGAAAACATGAGTCTGACTCTGAAAAACCCCACAGAAATAGACGGAGGTGTGTATATCTGCACCGTCTACAGGGAAGGAGACGTCCTGAGGTCTAAAGTCCTGCTCCAGGTGGTCCGAGGTCAGTGCTGGGATAGACCACATGAAACAGCTCCAGTCTGAAAACACACACCTTCTTCTGCAGCTCACACTTCTGGGTCTAAAACATTAAATATGGAGATCCATGTCCTGATGCCATTTCATGCTAATGTAGAAAAGACACTTTTCAATACTCTTACTGTCAATACTACTTATCACTACTCAGTACTACAGTCAGTACTCCACCTTATCAACTCTGGCTCTTTCATATGATCAGCTGTCAAACAGGTACACAGAATAATACACATCTTTCTTTTCAGCTTCATATAAAGCAGGTTTTAGGGTACCTGATAATGTCTTTAAAGATTTGTTAGGATTTGATTGATACGTCATCATACGATCATGTCTTAGCTGGAGTTTATGTTGGTGTTTTTTGTCGTCCACAGAGCGTATGCCAGTCTGGGGAGTTCTCCTGATTGTCTCTATGGTTCTTCTCCTTGTACTCCCTCCAGGACTTGTATGTATTTTTCACGAGTATGTTCTGCCAGGTATGTCACATCTGTTCCAATATTACCCATTGTGCTGTTCTTTATCACGTTTTTCTTTGTCTCATGTGATTATAGAAGCAGACTGTCACTCATACATATAGAAACCTACATACCAAGTTTGTGATTGTAATGTGTGTCTGTGTCGTCGCTGCTGAGGAGGTCAACAGTCAGGAGTCACAGTGGACTGATCAGAGAAATGCTTCAGATAATGTTTATAATTTTACAGTACACAGACCCAAACAACAGTCAAACTGGTGTCTTAAGTCTTTTTCATACCTAATGGTAGACTTGGTTCCATTGGGGACTCAGTTCAGTTGGGGGCTCGGTTCGATTAGGGAATCGGTTTGTGGGAATAGGTTTGTTTGGGGATTATGTTTGATCGGAGACTCAGTTTGATTCGACAGGGGTTCCAACATTCAAGTTCAGTTGCATGTTCACACGTCCCCAAATGAACCAGATTATCAGAGGAAAACAAACTGGTCTACTTAAAGCAAACAAACACCTTTGATGTGAAAGCCCCTTAAACTGCTCCTTTAAATGATGTTGATCAGAATCAGCTTTATTGGCCAAGTATGTGAACACATACAAGGAATTTGGCTTCGGTTTTTACATTGAGAAGAAGACCAACAGAATAACATGTGGACCTGGACACAATCTAGACCAACAGTCCACTAGAGACAGAGGCAACAATGGGTTGAGATTTACAGTGGATTTACAATGGAACATGTACAGAGTGCAAATTGGAGTTTTTACACAGTGAGTGGATATATACAGGAATACTGTCTGTAAAAAAAAAAAAAAAAAAAAAAAAAAAAAAAAAAAAAATATATATATATATATATATATATATATATATATATATACATGTATGTAATTGTAGTGCAAATAGAGTTTTTTTTACATAGTGCAAATTAGACAGTTTTATAAAGAGTGCAAAATCTAAGTTTGTGAGTTGGTGAATTGGAGTCGGGGGGGTACTGACACTGAATTGGTCATGAGGTGTGAAGTGTTCATCAGTGACGGCGCGGGGGAAAAAAATAGGATGTCCGAGGTGTTAGGGGTCTTCAGAGATGTTTCCTGCCTATTTCCTGATTCTGGAGGTGTATAAGTCCTGAATGGTGGGCAGATCAGTACCAATGATCTTCTCTGCAGTCCTGATAGTCTGTTCCAGTCTGTTCCTGTCCTGTTTGGTGGCTGATCCAAACCAGACGCTGATGGACGTGCAGAGGACAGACTGGATTATTGCGGTGTAGAACTGGATCAGCAGCTTCTGGGGCAGGTTGAACTTCCTGAGTTTATGCAGGAAGTCCATCCTCTGCTGGACTTTCTTGGTAATAGTGACTATGTTGGAAGTCCACTTCAGATCCTGAGAGATGGTGGATCCCTGGAACCTTAAGGCTTCCATAGTAGTCACCGTGTTATTGTGGATTGTGATGGGGGCCAGTTTAGGGGGGCTACTCCTGAAGTCCACTGTCATCTCCACAGTTTTGAGCGTGTTCAGCTCCAGGTTGTTCTGACCACACCAGAGGACCAGCTGTTCCACCTCCTGTCTGTATGCAGACTCATCACCGTCCCGGATGAGGCCGATGACTGTTGTGTCATCTGCAAACTTCAGCAGTTTGACAGATGGATCTGCTGAGGTGCAGCCATTGGTGTAGAGCAGGGGTGTCAAACTCAGATCCTCAAAGGCCGTTATCCTGCATGTTTTAGATGTTTCCCTCTTCCAACACACCTGAATCAAATGATAAGCCTGTCATCCAACTCTGCAGAAGCCTGATAACGACCGTCAGGTGTGTTGGAAGAAGGGAACATCTAAAACATGCAGGATACCGGCCCTCAAGGAGCAGAGTTTGACACCCGTGGTGTAGAGGGAGAAGAGCAGTGGGGAGAGCACACATCCCTGGGGGGCGCCTGTGCTGGTTGTCTGGGTGCTAGATGTGAATTTTCCTAACCTCACCTGCTGTCTCCTATCTGTTAGGAAGTTTGTAATCCACTGGCAGGTGGAGGCTGGGACGGTGAGCTTAAAAATTAAGTTCTAATCGTTTATCCATCAACAGCAATTGGACCATAATATTTAAGGTACACAACAAACTTACAGATGATACAGTCATAAGACACAGACCATGTGCTCACCTTTCACATCAACACCACATGAAGCAGATTTATTAGTTCCACAATAGTAGAGGAGGCATTAAAACACCTGAACCTTTGTGTCTAAACCAGGGGTGTCACACGCATTCAGCCCAATTTGATCTGAATCAGGCTGCACCAGTAAAATAATAGCATAATAACACTGTAAATAATATCAACTCTAGATTTTTGTCTTTGTTTTAGTGTGAAAAATGTAAAATTGCATAATGAAAATGTGAATAACCTGAACAACCCTGTACAACCACAAAAATAATTTCAACAATACTATGTCTCATCTTATCATTTACACATGTGCTTTACAACGTACAGATCACAGTGGATTTACAAACACACAAGACATTTAGTAACAGGTGGAATATTGCTATCTATAAGTTATAATGTTATTACACTGTTTCCAATAAAATTTGACTAAAATATTTTTTCATGTGAAATATGATTTATCCTTGATAGATAAGGTGTAACTGGGACTCAGTATGTAATCATTGTACTGGGTCAGAAGTGATTAAATGGAAGAGGAACATGTCCCAAAACTGAATTGTTCCAACTTCATTGACAACAGTGTATTTGTACTGGTCTGACCCATTTGAGATCAAACTGGACTGTATGTATCCCCTGAACTAAAATGAGTTTGACACATTTGATGTTCGCAAATTCATCCCATGGTTTGGATTGGACCCTTTGACGGGCCAAACCCCCCCGTCTAAACAGACAAATATGAATATCCCAATTGGATGTAAGTAGACAGGTGGTTTGTCTTTCCTCAGACAGATAACTTGTCCTTGTTGTGAACCTGCTCTTTGCTAGCACTAGGAGAATGTATTTGAGCTGGAACATTTGTCATGGAACATTTGTCTGAACCAGTGCAGCTGCAGCCTTTTGTTTGCACTCTGGAGCTCTTCAATGTGCTTTCAGTACCTGCATATTAGACACACACAGTTTTGGGTGTTCATTTAATGAGCTGCCATGCTTCTAAGACAATGCTGTCCACAATATTTTTGGTTCATAATGAGATTATGTTGGAATAAAGCACACTACTGCAGGCCAGCCAATGAGGTGTCTACTTTTTGATATCTTACCGGCTGACAGGCCGTAAGCTATTGTCGTCATGCGGCGTCCGGCATCGGCGTCATCGTCTGTCGCTTGTTACAAAACATTCAATCGTCGTCTTCTCTGAAACTACAATTCCGATTGACTTCAAACTTGGTATACAGCTTCTTTATAATGATGTCAACAAAAGTTTGTGAAATTATTTGGATCTGGATCTGATTCTGGATTTGGTGCCACTTTAAAAAATTTCCCCATTATAAGAGATAGGAAGTGGATCAATGCAATAACTCAGTAAATATAAATGATATCCAGTGTAAATTTCTACAGTCCAGCCCTGATGGGGAGATGACCAAAACATAATGGTCACATGCTGATCAGGATCTTCTTCTGGATCCGGGAACTTACGGAAAATTTAACATGGGCTCTTATGGGGAAAACATTCCAATCGTCTTCTTCTCCGAAACTCCAGTTCTGATTGACTTCAAACTTGGTATACAGCTTCTGTATGATGATATCAACACAAGGTATTGAAATTATTTCGATTCGGATCTGATTCTGGATTTGGTGTGACTTTGAAAAATGTTCCCATTATAAGAGATAGGAAGTGGATTGAATCAGTAAGTATCAATGATATCAAGTTGGAATTTGAATTTTTTACAGATCTGATTGGAATATGACGAAAACATGGGCTATTTCTGTAATATAACAAATACACATAACTGGGTGATAATAAATGGCATCTGGATACATTTCCCAAAGCTTTTAATGTGGCCATTGGTCCTATTTTTATTTGTTTGTTCTCAGTCTATGAGGTGGCGGTGGATTCAGGGGAGGAGTCTGTCCTGCTGCCATATAAAACTATGGCTCACCTGACAAAGAACTTCAGACAAATCAGCGTGGAGTGGAGGAACTTAGAAAACGATCAGCTCATTATGCATAAGTGCGGCTCTGGCCAACCTGATGAACAGGACCAGATTTACAGAAACAGAACAGAGATGAAGAAACACTGGCTGAGAACTGGAGACTTCAGTTTAACCCTGAAACACCCAATGGACTGGGAAACCAACAGATTCATATGCACCGTCTACAACAAAAACGAGGTCCTGGAGGAGAGAGTAGTGGCGCTGGAGGTCAAAGGTCAGTGCTGTAGACAGAAGATGAGAAAACTAAAGGCGCCTGGATTATCAGACACAAATGTCAAATGTAGTTGAACTGAGAATACGAGTTAACAGTTTAATAAGCAGTCAGTTCTGCTGATGATTCAACACAGATTGAACAAATATTACTTAGAAGTGTATCCATGGCAGATGTTTTCCTCTACTGTTGTCTGATGGTATGGTTGTTGTTCTCAGTCCAACAGGTGGAGGTGGATTCAGGGGAGGAGTCTGTCCTGCTGCCCTGGAAAACCACATTACATATAGAGGACGTCAGTCAGGTCACAGTGGAGTGGTCGGACATTCATGGCAGGAAGGTCCATGTGTATGAGGACGGCTCTGACAGAACTAATGAACAGGACGATGAATACAGAAACAGAACAGAGATGAAAGAAGACCCACTGAGAACTGGAGACCTCAGTCTGACCCTGAAAAACCCCACAGACTGGGACACTGACAGCTACACCTGCATCGTCTACAACAGAGACGAGCAGATCCTGAGGAGGAAACAAGTGCGTCTGGAGGTCAAAGGTCAGTACTGTAGACACAGGTCATTCCTAGTTCTAGAATACTGAGCCCTTCTTAGAGTCACCATCCTAGACGTGGGTCAGTCCTCCAGATACAGGTCAGTGCGCTGAAGGGAAACCAAAAACACTGCAGCATTCATTAGTATTTAAATGCCATTAATTGCTCTTTCAAAACTCTGAAAAATGTACTTGTTATTTTTTCCTGACATTCCAAAGTAAAATAGAATTTGTCAAATATTTTACATCAAGTCTCACATTAACACTATGTAGATCAGGATGATAGCATCAACTTATGGGTTTGTTTCTACAGTCCTTTGACACAACAGAAATATTCCTTCATTTTCCAAACTGTTTAATCCTTCATTCTGCTCACCCTCTCTTAGGGGGACACAAAAAACCTCCAAGTCCTTCACAAGTGTCAGTCTTTCTTTTCATTCCTTCTGGTCTTTTCTGTTCAGATTGTTGAAACCACTTCTTCAACACGTTTGTATAAACTGGCTTTGATGGAATGCCACATTTTTATTAATTCTCGTTTTACTCTGTGGTTTGTTGGTTGAAGTTTCCTTGTGCGACATTGTCTTTACTGATGTTTAATATCCTGAGAGTTACTTTCAAATCAAACTGGATCATAAAAAAGGAGTGTGGTTATTGGCTGAACCCTCACTGAGTCACTCCTATTATTTATTATTTCCCCAAAATCCACAAACATCTGAGGAAACCACCTGTGAATACAGCATGGAGCAAATCCAATCAATTATCTAGATTTAACCACATATAAAGATAAAACTGGAGTTCTTCACACATCTGTTGAAAAGACATTTTAGTAGCAGTCATCCCAAACATATGACAGATAACATACCAGCAGAGCAGTTTCTGAGACTGAAATGGAATTGCTCTGATCCTGATGACATTCATAAACATACAAAAAACTTCAGACACACACATAAGTACTTGGTTCTGCTGCTGATTGGATCATCATTTAGAAGTGTATCCATGGCAGATGTTTTCCTCTACTGTTGTCTGATGGTATGGTTGTTGTTCTCAGTCCAACAGGTGAAGGTGGATTCAGGGGTTACGTCTGTCCTGCTGCCCTGGAAAACCACATTACATATAGAGGACGTCAGTCAGGTCACAGTGGAGTGGACGGACATTCGTGACAGGAAGGTCCATGTGTATGAGGACGGCTCTGACAGAACTGATGAACAAGACGATATATACAGAAACAGAACAGAGATGAAAGAAGACCCACTGAGAACTGGAGACCTCAGTCTGACCCTGAAACACCCCACAGACTGGGACACTGACACCTACACCTGCACCGTCTACAACAGAGACAAGCAGATCCTGAGGTGGAAAAAAGTGTGTCTGTGGGTCAAAGGTCAGTACTGTAGACACAGGTCATTCCTAGTTCTAGAATACTGAGCCCTTCTTAGAGTCAGCATTCTAGACGTGGGTCAGTCCTCTAGATACAGGTCAGTGTGCTGAAGGGAAACCAAAAACACTGCAGCATTCATTAGTATTTAAATGCCATTAATTGCTCTTTCAAAACTCTGAAAAATGTACTTGTTATTTTTTCCTGACATTCCAAAGTAAAATAGAATTTGTAAAATATTTTACATCAAGTCTCACATTAACACTATGTAGATCAGGATGATAGCATCAACTTATGGGTTTGTTTCTACAGTCCTCTGACACAACAATAGAAATATTCCTTCATTTTCCAAACTGTTGAATCCTCTGGAGGGTTGCAGAGATGCCAGGGTCAGGATGCCTGACTACCAACAAGGAAATGCATGGTTTACTCTGAATATTTGTCTAGGTCATCGCCAACATGTAGAGACTGACAACCATTCACTCTCACACTCTTTTGATTTAGACTCATCAATTAACCCATAAAAATGCATGTGTGTGGATGGTCGGCGGAAGCCAGAGTACCTGGTCTGAGAAAGGCCACCACCAGCAGGTTTATGTTTTTATAAAGTCTGATATAAGACTGTGTGCTGTGAAAAATGTGATGGAATTCCAACTCAATACCTGTTAGTGACTGTTTTCAAAAATAATGTTTTCTCTCATGTTGTACATTAAATTATGTTTAAAGTTGAAAAGACATTTTAGTAGCAGTCATCCCAAACATATGACAGATAACATACCAGCAGAGCAGTTTCTGAGACTGAAATGGAACTGCTCTGATCCTGATGACATTCATAAACATACAAAAAACTTCAGACACACACATAAGTACTTGGTTCTGCTGCTGTTTGGATCATCACTTAGAACTGTGTCCATGGCAGATGTTTTCCTCTACTGTTGTCTGATGGTGTGGTGGTTGTTGTCAGCCCAACAGGTGGAGGTGGTTTCAGGGGAGGAGTCTGTCCTGCTGCCCTGGAAAACCACATTTGATATAGAGGACGTCAGTCAGGTCAGAGTGGAGTGGATGGCCTATGGTGCCAGGAAGGTCCATGTGTATGAGGACGGCTCTGACAGAACGAATGAACAAGACGATAAATACAGAAACAGAACAGAGATGAAAGAAGACCCACTGAGAACTGGAGACCTCAGTCTGACCCTGAAACACCCCACAGACCTGGACACCCACACCTACACCTGCACCGTCTACAACAGAGACAAGCAGATCCTGAGGAAGAAACAAGTGCATCTGGAGGTCAAAGGTCAGTACTGTAGACACAGGTCATTCCTAGTTCTAGAATACTGAGCCCTTCTTTCCCCCTTTCCTGTCTAACCTGCACAGTCACAAACAGCACAATGTGGAGTTACTCATGGTGCAGATTTTAATGATATATATTTTAGTATTTTTAATCATGCTGGATAATCCACCCACCCACCCTGTGCAGCTTCTCCATCAGAACACCAAGGTGTTCCCTGTCCAGCTGTGTCATATAGCATTTCCTACATATTCCAGGGGGTTTCGTCCTCATTGGACCTGCCCAAAACACCTTGTGCCATGTGTTCTTAATTACACTGTTGTGACAAAGTGTTTGTTCTAGACAAACTGTGTCTAGTACAGAGGTCTAATAATAGAAAAACCCCAGGTTCAGATCCAGCAGACCATTCCTCCCAATCACACTCCTCCTGGTCTCATTGTCATTGACCATGTGAATGTTGAAGTTTCTCAGTAGAACAGTGGAGTCCCTGAGGGGAGCGCCTTCCAGCACACAACCAACAGACTCCAAGAAGGCAGGGTACACATGGGACAGACAACAGTCACAACCTGTTCCCTGAACTGAAGCTCAGCCCTCTCATTCAGTGGGGTGAACTCCAACATAAAACTACTGAGCCAGAGTTCTACCAGAGGGCAGAGCAGGTAGGAGTAACCCCACACCTTCTGCACACCTCTAACCCTGAACAACTCCTGAATTAAATGAAAAAAAAAAAAAAAAAGAAAAGAAAAGAAAAGCCCCACCACCCTTGAGGAGATCGGTTCCAGAGCCCAAGTCTAGTCTGTACCTCTCAACCATCTGCCACAACTCAGCCTCCTTCCCACCAGGACAGTAGCATTCTGTGTCCCTAGAGCCAATTTATGCCGCATTTCTACTACGTGGAACCAGCTCGACTCGGTATTCCTGGAGACCGTTTCCATTACAAGATACTACCGACTTAACTGTACCTGGACGTCACAGCGATGTGGCACATTATTTCCGTGTCGTCTGTTCAGAGAGTTGCTGATAAACTCGCTCATTGCATGTTGTCTTGTCTGAATTTTTACATCGGCCACTAAAGACTGAATCTCCTCGACCGACCATGGTGTAGTTTTGGGCTGTTATCATGTGTATTAATGTACCGCTATATTTACTGTCCACTTCTGCATCTGTTTTTTGTAAAACGGCGGGTCACAGAGAAAAGTCTCTGACCAATCAGTGGTCTGCAGTGTTTACACGTCACGTTTTAGTATCTGGTCCCCAGTCTGGGAACCTCGGCGGAGGTGATACCAAAAAACTAGCACCGGGTACCAGATTCCAGGTCCTTTTTTGTAATGGAAACGCAAAAAGGTTGAGTCGAGCTGATACCACACAGTGGAAACGCGGCATTAGACAACCATGGATTTCTGAGTGTAGTCATCTTATCATCCTTCTCTGCTGTTCCTGGTCAAAGTACTTAAGTTGAGCAATTATTCAATCTTTTCCTTTTAAAGAGGCTGATTTTCCTCCATATTGAAGATTTGATGATAAAAAACTGCCCCGTGTTGATGTCATGTTTCCTCCCAGATCAAGAGGTGGAGGTGGAGGAGGTGGCGTGGCCACCCCTGATGCCCCTTCCGCATGACCCCTGACCTGCCTCAGGACGCCACAGTGGAGTGGAGGTACTATGTAAATGACTGGAAATACATGTATGTCCATGTGTATGAGAAGAAGTCAGCTCAACTTGGTCAACAGCACTATAAATACGAAAACAGAACAAAGATGAATGAAGACCCATGGACGACTGGAGACTTCAGTCTGACCCTGAATGACCTCCAACAGGACGACTCTGGAAGATATGAATGTAAAGTCATCAGAGATGGAGTCACCCTGAGATGAAAAACAGTGGAGCTGAAGGTCAGAGGTCATGTGGGTCTCTGTCTTCTGACTCCTCTGCAGACAGATCTCAGATCACATATCAATTTCCTCCAATAAGAGAAGATGCAGAAGCTGAGGAAGCTGTTTGATTGATCTGTTGTGTATGTATTTCTATTTATCAAGTCAAACTCCTAAACTGAGGTTTGATCTTATTCTTCTTGAATATATGAAACAGGTAAATACAGTACAAATCTACACACTTCAAACCACTCAAACTATGCTTTTAGACTCTTCATTATTGTATTTCTAGTGTTTGTTGTTCTGTGATGACAAATTTTTCACAGCAGTAGTCTGTCCTCCAAACCAAAGAAAATCCAAACAATCAAATCAAAACCACTGCAGCAAAATCCAACAAATGAACAGTGTCAAAGAGGATGGATTTTCCAACAGGATGATGATCTGAAACCTATCTGTAAATCCACCATGGACGACCTCAGAGACTGCAGCTGAAGGTTTTGAAACAGACCTCACAGTCCCAGACTTGAACATCATTGAACATCTGTGGGTAGATCTGTCATGGGGGGGATTTAATGTGATCAAAGCTTCATCTGTATTTAGTTCTAGTCTGTGTCCATTTAGTTTTCTCCTTTTTTGTTTAATGCTTGGACCAAACCTCTATATATGCTCCCACTGTGTCTCATTTTGTTGGGTCAGTTTTTGTCAGTTTGTTTGGTGCATCAGTTCTTGTTCTCAGCCTTAGTTGCTATTATTTTTGTGTACAGTTCTGTTATGTTGACCTCTTTTACATACTTAATTGTTAAAACTATCATTTGTAATCATTTTTTGAATAATTTTGGGTGAATAAAAACCCACACCTGTCTCTTGGTCGTCTTACTGCTCGGTCCCTAACAAAGATAAAAGAGAACAGTGAAGCATCAGTCCAGTCCTACAGAGACAGCACATCTAATCCAAACATATACTGACAGTCAATAGAAACTTTGAGGTAGAAATGTCTGCATATTTCTACTTGTAGGGGAGTTGTAATTATTCATTGTGGATTTATTAATGACTTAGTGCTCGGGTAGTTGAGATAATGATGAGTTGTCATGTTGTCACGGTTCATTGCACGTGGGTTGATCTCTTTGCAAAAGTGGACCAAATACACTTTGAGCAATACTCAGTGGGTATCTGCACAATTTGAGGATTGGTTTTGAAGGCCTATATTAAGGCCCAAAAAAGGCCACCATTGTTAGTCCAGTGAACGGCGTCATGCCACGTCTATCACATGAACAATGTCTCGGGGTTGGCACTGGGTATGGTGGAGGCCGGTTTGAGCCCCAGTGATATAGCCAGACGTACGGGCTGTTCCCAGCCCAAAATCAGAAACCTGGTTGAACGCCACAACACCACAGGCTCTGTTGACCATAGACTGGGTCCAGGGTCCAAGAGAGTGACAACTGCAGACCAGGACCGCTACTGTTGGGACTTTGTGTTTGGCAGGTGCCATTTTCTTTTAAGTTTTTTGCTTTGAAATTATTCTTGAAACTTTAGATTTTTGTTTCTGTATGCCAATATCCTAAACAAATGATTCATATGAAAAAAAAATCCAGTTTAGGGTTTCAAAATAAAAATTATGTCAAAAAATATGGTCTCAAAGTTTTCATTGACTGTGAGTGTATAAAAGCAGCACATCCAGTAGAATCACACAGAATACATCAGCACAGAATCACAGACAGATGTAAACAGACATTACATATAGAAAAACAGCAGCTATGATCATGACACAAATAACACACACATATGTTGGTGTGTACAGGTGTAGTTGTCTGCAAACCATGTTTTTAATTTGGCTGTAAAAGTGCAGTATGTATGTGTATGTTTAATGTGGGTGGGAAGTGAGGTCCAGTTTTGTGTCGCTTTAACATGAAATGAGAACAGCGTCATGACAGTGGGAGTGAGTGAACAGAGCAGAACAGAACTATAATTAACTCATCCTCCTCTTCTTGTCACAGACCAAATTCCAGAAAAGCCTTGTTGATTGGCTGGTATCAGGTCAAAGCAAGGATATCATCAGCAAACAACATTTATGGTGACAAATGGGCCCAAGGAATGGACCTAAGACAACAAAACCTAAGCCCATAGTCTAAACAAGGATTTAGGTACTTGGGGATTACTTTAACACCTGAGGTCACAGAACTTTTTGATGCAAATTATAATAAACTTCTTAAACAAATAAGAAACGACCTCAACCGGTGGGAGGTCCTCCCCCTATCTCTGTTTGGTAGAGTTGTAACAGTAAAGATGAATTTACTTCCTCGTCTTCTGTTTTTATTTCAATCGCTACCCATCAGAGTACCAGTGTCTATCTTTAAGATGCTGAACAAACTAATTTCTCAATTTATATGGCAACATAAGAGACCCAGAATTAAATTTAAAATACTTTATTTGCCTAAAGGTAAGGGTGGTTTGGCCTTACCAAACTTAAAGTTTTACTATTGGGCAGCTCAACTTGTAGCAATTGTGACTTGGATCAGTGGAGATGGGGAGACAAAGTGGGCTCAAATAGAACAGGGTGAAGTTAAAGGTGTTCAGTTATCAGTTTTACCTTTTATGGATCCAAAACATGTCAATAAATTAAAGATTGGAAATGAATGGGTAAAACAGTCAATACAAGTTTGGGCAGAGGTAAAAAAAAATCTGAAAGATAATGGATCGATCTCTCGAGCCATGCCCATAGTGGGTAATCCAGACTTTCCACCCTCGATTGGGGATTATGGGTTTAAGGGATGGGCAGCTAAAGGTCTAAAAATTCTCAATCAGCTATTTGAAGAAACGCACCTAAAGTCCTTTTCACAACTTCAAGTACAGTTTGATCTCCCCACAAAAGATTTTTATAGATACCTACAAATCAGACACTATATTACAAATCATAAAGAGAATGAGAGAATTAGGAGAACACCAAATGCTGTAGAACAATATTTTATCGCAATTTCAGAAAAAGGATTTGTAGCGGGCAAACATATCTCTCATCTCTATGAAAGACTCTCACCAGACACCTTTCAAAATACCTATGATATCAAAGAAAAGTGGGAATTGGAATCAAATACTGTTATAGAAGATGAATTGTGGGACAAATGATGTAATATTATTCATAAAGGCATCAATAGTCAGCAGTGGAGGGAATTTGATTGGAAACTCAAGACCAGATTTTTTCATACTCCTTTGGTTATATCTTATTTTGTCAAGGATCCATCTACAGCTTTATGCTGGAGAAATTGTGGTACAACAGGTGACCATACACACGTATTTTGGGACTGTCCGAGCTTGTTTATATACTGGAAAAATATTAAAGAAGAAATTGAAAGAATTGTAAAAAGAGAAGTCCCTTCAAATGTTTTGTTGTATTTACTTGGAGTCATACCGATCAATGATTTTAATGCAGAGCAGAGATATATTTTACATATTTTACAATTGATTGCTAAAAAAATAGTAACAGTAAATTGGAAGAGTGTCAAATCAACGATAATAGAATGGAAACAAGGACTGAAACAAGTGTACACTATGGAAAGAATGACTGCATCATTACAAATGAAAATGGATCTTTTTAAGCGGAGATGGCACATGGTTGAAGACTATTTGTATAATTAAACTTTTTGGGTTGTTAACGAGAATTGCTCTTATAAGCCCTGACATGAGGTGTTTTGTATTTATATAGATGTGTGCATATGTGTACAAATATATGAATATTTCGATACTTGGCAATGTATCTATAGATGTAGTGTAATATCTGTAACAATAATAATACTATGTGGTATAATTTATTTATTTCATTGTTTTTATTTATGTCTTGTCCCAGATGTTTTGTTCTGTTTTATATTATGCAAAAATCTAAATAAAAAATAAAAAACAAAAAAAAAAAAAACAACCTAAGCCCATTGTCATCTGTTTTTCATCAGAGCCGTCTTCTCTGCCATGATGAGTTAAGGAACACAGGAACTGGGTGTTTACATTCTCCAACTCCTTACTTTGAACATCTTTGTTTTATTTCTTCTGTTTACCCAGAAGTGGAGGTAAACCCAGAACAAAGAGACTGAATAACCAAAATCCTTATCTGTTGCTATGGTAATAGTGTCACAGTAATGTGTTAATGTTGATTGTACTCAGCATGTTACCCTTTGATGTATATCTATGCAAGAGCCCATTTGCCTGACCTGTGGTTTCATACGTTATGTCTTGTTCATGTCACTGTGAATTATGTTGAAACTCAGAGTAACACTGTTTATAACATGTCTGATAATAGTGCTGCCATCTTACTGATGCTGAGTGAGGTTACAGTTGACGTATAAGTTTGAGTGATTTTGTTTAAGGATGGAGCCAGTTTTCTTATAAGTTTGCACAGGGTCCACTCTCTCTCTCCCGAGGGGGGGAGAGAAACGTGACGCTTTTGGGAGCGTGCAAATGACCTGTGAGGTGGGCTGGACCGGCGCCAAAACGGACAAAGAAGGCACGGCCTAGAGGCATCGATGACTCATCAATATGCACGAGGAGGGCGTGCCCGGTTGGTTCCTGGCAAAACTATAAAAGAAAATGGAACCAACTTCTCCTTGCGAGCACTCCAACCTCCGCCAGCGGCGAGCTCTTCAACACCCCAGCCGCCAGCTTTCCACCTCCTCCGGCCAGCAGAGCTCCAGAGCTCTCCAGCTTCTTGGGATCTTCTCGCTTCATTTTCTCTGCTCTTGCTTTTTCGCCTCCGTGCCCTCTTGCCTCCTCTGCTCGGGCCGCTCCGCCGCCTGTCGCTGCTTCGAACTCCGTCAGAGGACGTCACCCCAACTTCATCCATCCGCCGTCAAGGCCGCTCCAGCTGCTGCATCCTCAACACTGCCGTGTCACTCCAGCTGTGCCTGCTCCTTCTCCAAAGTCAAGACCTGCATCCTTCAAGACCTGCAACTTGTACGGAAACTTGCTCCTGACTTGTCTGAGTTGGTGTAATTTCCAATTTAAGTAGATTTACCTCAACTTAACCTTACTAACGTTATAATATCTTTAATATAGCCATCTATCAACTTAGTCTACATTTCTCCTGTCCATAATCTCCTGCTCCCTTTTGTCTTATTTGTCTCGTCTTTGTTTTATTTGTATGCCTTAGTTTAGTCAAAGAATTCTTTATGTGTGTACAAATCTGCTGCTTCAGTTATTTTTATGTACTGCATCTTTTCACACTAGGGTTCCCTGCAAAGTCAACGACCCACTAAATTCAAAAGGTTTCCAAATTATTGGTTTGGGTTGATTTAAGTTTAACATTTAATAGTTAGATGTGGGTATCTTCAGCTATAAATCTATAATAAAATCAATCAATAAATCAACTCTCAATTCTACACCAGGGTGACACGGTGGTGCAGTGGTTAGCACTCGTACCTCACAGCAAGAAGGTCCTGGGTTCAATTCCAACACCATTCGACAGGGGGTGGGACCTTTCTGTGTGGAGTTTGCATGTTCTCCCCGTGTCTGCGTGGGTTCTCTCCTTTTACTCTGGCTTCCTCCCACCATCCAAACACATGCACTGATAGGTTAATGGGTTAATCTAAATCGCCCATAGGTGTGAGAGTGATTGTTTGTCTCTATATGTTCAGCCCTGTGATGAACTGGCGACTTGTCCAGGGTGTACCTTGCCTTCGCCCCTATGTAGCTGGGATAGGCTCCAAGCGACCCCTGTGACCCTAGTGAGGATAAAGTGGGTTCAGAAAATAAATGAATGAATGAGAACTGACCAAATTTGCTTTTCCTGAATGGAACTGATAAGTCACCCTGTGTGGTGCTTCTGCTGATCGGACTAGTGTTATTACGTTGGTTTATGAATGAATTTCATGCTGTGACCCTCAATAAAGGGGTCTGACTAATTACAGAGTGTGGAATTTTTACACGTCACAATTGTGTCTTTTAATGCTGACAGTTTTTCCCCATATCCTATAGAGCCCAAAGTTTTTCACTCAGCTATATTTCATACTGTAGGTGTATAAGTCAGTTTTGACCTGGAGTAGATTGTGGTCAATCTGTGCAAAATGAAGAATACACGTTAACTTGATCTGTTGTTGTTGTTGTTGCCTCTACATCTTCGGCATCTTGGGTTATCTGAAGATCCCAGTTCAAGTCCAACACATACTTGTTTTTGTGTTCTAATGTGTACAGAGATACTATAACATGGAGATCCTGTAGGTCTTCTTTCCAACCCTTCTAATATGAGATCTAACCCTTATTGTCCAGTCTCCAAAAATCAACTCTTTTAATAAACTAAGTCGACTTTCTGGTCCTGCCATATGAAGATGTGTCCAGCAGATGGCACCACTGTTTCTGCCTGTGAACTTCATTTGGATCCAGAGGGTCACACAGCTCCATTTCCAGTTCTTGCTCAGAAGTAATCCATCCCTTTCAGACAGGGCTGTTTCAAGATATCTGGGGGCCCTAGGCAAGAAAGTAAAGTGAGGCCCCTAATACGCGAAGATGTAGTGGTCAAATCACTGAAGAAGAAAAATTATTATTATTATTATCATCATTATTATCATTATTATTATTATTATTATTATTAGGCCTATTTATTATATAATAATATGCAATTAGTACTGATTGTGATAGATTTAATAATGATAAGATTTTTCTTCCTAGACTGTGATGTCACTAATTCCATGTCGCCTGACAAATACCTTCAGCTTGTGAGGAGGTGGCATTGTCACTATCAATTGGCGCTGACAGAAATTTAATCAAAGCACCTAAAAATGAAAAAAAAAAAAAAAAAAAAAAAAGGCATTTTGTGAGTAGGCTTACTTTTGTCCTTATTCTAGAAGTATATGATTAAAGTGCGGAGGATTTGATAGTAACTTTACAGGAGAAGAACTTCACTTCCCATAATGCACCAAAATGTAACGTCAGACCTCATCGCCAAAACTACCTGAGCACATGGTGCAAAATACTAATAAAGCTATGTGTGATGCCTCCATCACAATACTGGATATTGAAGATGCTATTAAAAAAATGAAACTCAATAAGAGTCCAGGGAATGACGAATTGACTTCAGAAATATACAAATTATTTTCCAAGGATTTATCACCCTTTTTACAGAAGGTATATATAGAAAGCATTGCTAATGAAAAGCTCCCTCCTTCTTTGACTCAGGGACTAATCACTTTAATTCCTAAACCACAAAAGGATGTTCTATTGTTAGATAACTGGAGACCTATTTCACTCCTAAATAATGATTACAAAATAATTGCTGTGTTTGGCAAAAAACAAACAAACATACACTTAATGATATCATTGATGAAACACAGTCTGGTTTTATGACTGGCAGACATAAAACAAATAACAGAAGACTGATAATTGATATTTTGGATCATTCAGAATTAATTACAGATGACAGTTTCAGTCTTTTTTTGGACTTTTATAAAGTTTTTGATTCAATTGAACATGAATTCATGTTTAAAGCACTTGATATTTTTGGTTTTGGAAATATGTTTAAAAAATCCATTAAAACATTGTATGCAGAAGCAAATAGTTCAATCAAGCTCCCATATGGCACGACTAAAAGATTTAATATTAACTGTGGGATCCGTCAAGGATGTCCGATTTCAGCATATCTTTTCCTTCTTCCTATGCAATTACTTTCTATTCATTTTAAAAACAGTGGTGTATTAGGTCTCTCTATTGTTGGCAGAACAGTATCTATTACTGAACTACCAGATGACACAACACTTTTTTTAAAGGATAAATCTCCAGTTGGTGAAGCACTCAGTCATTAATACTTCTCAATGGCCTCTGGACTCAAACGGAACATTCCAAAATGTGAACTTCTCCCTGTTAAAAACTGCACAGATACTATTATTTCAGGAGTCCCTGTTAAGGATAAGGTTAAATATCTTGGTATTATCATTCAAAAAGACCAAGGTGCTAGATTATCTGAAAATTTCAACCCACTCATAGCTTCAATACAACAGAGATTTAACCTTTGGCTTCAAAGAGATTTATCCATTACTGGAAGATCCTTAGTAGCCAAAGCTGAAGGTCTTTCCAGACTTATATATGCAGCCATGGCACTTGATGTTTCAAAAGAAATATGTACAAAAACTGATAAAATATTATTTCATTTCATTTGGAAAAAGAGAATACATTATATTTTTTGAAAAATGTCATGATAAATAAGCTGTGTTCTTGTGGTTTAAATTCTTTAGACTTCACCTCCCTAAACTCTTCTTTTAAAATCAAATGGATCAAACTTTTCGTTAAAAATCCCATTTCAATCTGGGACTTTATTACTGCTCATGTTTTTAACTCACTTGGAGGAATGCATTTTCTGCTAAGATGCAATTACAATATTTCTAAATTACCAGTAAAACTGTCCAACTTTCATAGTCAACTCTTATCCTCTTGGTTAATGCTATACTCACACAACTTTTCTCCCCATAAATATTTAATTTGGAACAATCAAGATATCAAGTTTAAGAACAAGTCTTTACATATTCAGAAATGGGTTGATAGAAACATTTTACTTGTTAGTCAGTTGCTTAATGACAATGATCAATTTTTTTCTTATGAAGAGTTTTTGTCTATTTATGATTTCCCCGTCACTCCAAAAGAATATGCCGCAGTTTTTGATGCAATACCAGATGGAGTTAGAAGGTTACTGATGTCTGCTCCTAAAGGCAGAAGTTGTATTGTCCCAGAAGTAAATCCTGTAAACATATATATTGGTAATATCTGTCCTTTATTGAGTGATAAAGCCACTAACCAATGTATTAGAGAAATTATTCAAAGAGATATTGTTTCCAAACCTGCAGCTGTTTTTTATTGGAATAATATTTACAATGACATAGACTGGAAAAACACTTGGATCCTGTCAAATGTATTATTACTAATAAGGTACGAGAAGTTACTTTTAAATCGATCCATAGATGTTATCTGCTGAAGACCTATATGATTAAATATAAAAGAAATATTGATACTCTTTGTTCTTTTTGCAGCAACGCAGAGGAAATAATATGTCATTTATTTTGGGATTGCACCTACACACATATATTTTGGATTGATTTAAATAATTTTATAAACACAAAAATTGACTCTTCATGTAAATTGAACTTTCAACACATTTTATTTGGCCTATCACACAATGATAAAATAACTCCAGAAAAAAGATATATTATCGACCTTTTGATTATTTTTGCCAAATTTCACGTTCATTGCTCCAAATTTGCACATCAACATCCAAACATCACTGTTTTCAAACCCCTTTTTACCAATTACGTGGACAATTTGAGAAACAGTATAAATTCTGAAGCAAATAAAACAAAAAAAAAATATGTCAAATGTATAATCTTATTCAATTTGTATGATTTCTATTTATTCCTCGAGCAATTTTTATTTTTATTACATATTATTTATTTATTTATTTCCTAATGTTTTTACTTGCATATATTTCTCTATATAATGTAAAAGATTTTGTGAATTATTAAAAAAAAAAAAAAAAAAAAGAGCACATGGTGCAAAGTGTTGTGATGTGTTGATGGGCAAGTGTGGGAAATATAGATAATTACAGAGTTTAAAATGTAGGATTGTGATTACATGGATCACAGATATGGTTCACAGACACCGCCATTCCTTTTTTTTTGATGTTGTATTTGAATATTCTGAATATGTGACGATTTTGAAAAGTGTTGTAATTTCCTAATGTGAACAAAATAATATTACATTATGCCTATAAATAATGACAACATCAAATTTGTCTTTGTTTTAGTGCAAAAAAAAAACATTAAATTATGAAAATATTTACATTTACAAACTATCCTGTAACAATAAAATATGAATAACCTGAACAAATATGATCAACCTGAAATGTCTAAAGAAAATTCAGCACAATTTTAACTCTTTTCTTCCTGTTCCTCAGTGTTTAGTGTCTTTGTAGATCCGATCCATAATGCACATGTAGAAATGATAAGTGGAGGCAGAATATTGCTAAAATTGCACTTATTTTTCTTAAGAAATTTCAGTTTTTTCAGGTTATTCACGTCTTTTTTGTTTGGATAGTTTATTAAAGTAAGTATTTTCATAATTTAATGGGTTTTTTTGCACCAAAACAGAGACAAAAATTTGGACTTGTCATTATTTATATATTATTCTGTTATTATTTTACTGGTTCGGCCACTGGAGATCAAATCAGGCTGAATGTGGAACCTGAAAGAACATGAGTTTGAGAGCCCTGGATTAAAGTGAAAGAATACCTGGCAACAACTGCAACACATCAGTGCCTGACATGAAGCTCAGTGGTTTAAGAACAAGCCAGATGTCACAGGCTCATCAGTCTGAGGTTGGAACATCAAATCCTACTCTAGTCTGTAATTTTTACAAGGACAGAAGAAATCACATTTTTACTGTCAACAAAAAAACTTCTGGATCCTATTAAATACAGTCTAAGAAAATGTCATTCAATTGATTTATTCATTCAATTCTATAACCACAGTAATATTTGATGAGCTAATACCAGACAGTTAGTTCACATTATAATTATTTCTACAGCTGCATAACTTGTGTCTGTGATTTCACGTGTCATTAATGGTCGGATCAAACTGCATCAGAGCTGAAGAAAAGCCCATCACCACAAACGTGGTGTGTTCAAGTGGATCTTTTTTGACTGAAAAAGCTGTAATTGTTTATTATGAAGAGGAAAATTTAGATTTGTTTTCATAGTTTAAATACATATGACTAGTGCGTGGACCCGTGGGAATCCACAGGTTCTAGAAGCAACTAGAAGCACTCGGAGAGTGCAGACCTCCGCCAAGGCTGATCAGTGGGCCCCCCCGTGGGCCCCCCACCCCCGATCACCACCAAAATTTAATCATTTCTTCCTTATCCCATTTCCAACAAACCCTGAAAATTTCATCCAAATCTGTCCATAACTTTTTGAGTTATGTTGCACACTAACAGACAGACAAACAAACAAACAAACCCTGGCAAAAACATAACCTCCTTGGCGGAGGTAATAAAGTTGATCAAATGGGGAGCTGAGCAAAACTCACTGGTGTAACACACAGATTAGAACAAATAGAAAGTCCCTCATTTTGTTTTGTATTGAAATCCAATATAACAAATAAGAATGCATTCATAGTTCCCTTACATCAGGGGTGTCAAACATGTGGCCCAGGGGCCAAATCCGGCCCGCCATAGGGTCCAGTCCGGCCCGTGGGATGAATTTGTGAAATGCAAAAATTAGTCATAAGATATTAACAATCATTTTATTTCAGGTTCCACATTCAGACCAATTCAATCTCTGTTTAGATATATTTATTAAAGTAAATTTCAAATATAGAATACACACAGGTATTCAAACATAAAAATAAATAAATAAATAAATAAAATAAATAAAATAAATAAATAAATAAATAAATAAATAAAAAAAATCAAACAAAACCCACTTAACCCTCCCAAACCCCTTGCTGTCACCAATCTATATGCATATACAATATGGCACTGTAAATATAAATAAAGTCACATATCAAGGTGTTACAAATACATCTTGACTTGTTAAGGGCCTTGTACATGAGTCATAGGATTGTCAAAGAAGATTAAAAAAGATTTCCACACTTTATGAAACTTCTGTTCAGATCCACGTAATGTATATTGGAGATCACATTGTTGTATCCTTTGAACATTATTATAATTGATTTATAAGCTATATTTCATGATTTATGTTCAGATAGTTTAAATATATAAGACAGTATTAAAATACAGTTAAAGGTAAGTCGCTTCTATACATAATCTTTGTTCATGACATGTGATGTTCACACTCGGCCACAAGGGGGCATTTCTTGTTTTACATTTCAGTTGTAAGGAGGTTAACAAAAAAAAAAAAAAAAAATCGAAGAAGAAAGTAGGAAGTAACCGTTGAAATAAGAGAGACGTTGTTTTTGTATACTGTTAGCCATTATTTTAATGTACTGTGCCAACGTTTGTCAGTAAAAACTCAGAAAGACAACGAGAAGTCCTGCTTCGTTTTTCATAGAAGCTGCAGTTAAGTTCCCACATATTTTTGGTGCCGAAACCCGGGACACGGGAGACTAAAGAGTGAAGACGGGAACCGTTAGCCGATAGCTGTAGCTAACCGACCGACAGCAGGAACCGGGACAATGACGGAACGGCTACAGAGACTAAAACAAAAGCGAGGAGTCGTAAGAGCCTCCACGACAAAATTGCTGCGGGCTATTGAAGAGGAGACATCCAAGGACGATGTGAGTTGTGACCGCATACGAGAGCTGCTGTCCATGTTGTCGGTGAAGGAAGCGAATCTCCTAGAGCTAGAGAAGGAGCTAGAAGGGGAGATACCGATGGACGAGCTGGAGGCGGACATCGTAAAGACTGTGGATTACCAGGACAACCTTATCCTCTGGAAGGCTCGAGCCATGAGACTGATTGAAAGAGAAGGAGCCGCCGCGGGTGCACAGATGTCGCCGCGGCTGAGTGACGCCAGCGCCCACTTGAGCAAAGTAACCAGCAGACCAACGGTAAAGTTGCCCAAGTTGTACATAAATAAATATGACGGAGATATAGCGATGTGGCAAGAATTCTGGGACCAATTTCAGACTGCTATTCATGAGAATGTTGAGCTAAGCAAAACGGAAAAGCTTACTTACCTGAAGTCCTATTTAGTGGGTCCAGCAGCCAGAGCCATTGTGGGATTAAAGATAACAGAAAGCAATTACGACGCTGCCATAGACATGCTCAAGGAGAGATTTGGAAGAAAGGACCTGATTGTAAGTGCACACATGTCTAAACTGTTGAGCTTGACGCCAGTTAAAAGATCTTCAGACATTGTTGCTCTCAGAAAACTTTATGATGAGTGTGAGGTTCAGATTAGAGGCTTGGAAGCAATGGGAGTCATGTCGGACACATATGGAGGATTGCTGTGCCCCATATTACTGCAGATGATCCCAGACGACCGTGCTCTTGCTTACACACGTGAAATAGGTTCAGATCATGAACTGAAGGTTCCAGAGCTCATTACCTTTCTACAGCAGGAAGTTGAAAGCAGAGAGCGTGCCATGCACCTAACTAGAGCATCAAACCAAAATCAGGATTCACAGTCCTCTAACCAGCACAGATACAAACCTGATTCATCAAGCGGGAAGTTCAGAAAGCCAAATCTGCCATCAGCTGCCATGCTCTACACCAGCAGCTCACAGTCCCCTCTAGGATGTATATTCTGTGACAGCACAAGTCATAAATCTGAACTGTGTACAGACAACACACTTAACCTGCGAAAAGAAAAGCTGAAGAAAATGGGACGGTGTTTCATATGCTTAGGACAGCGACACATGGCCGAATTCTGCAAAACTAAGGGAGTGTCATGTAGTGTGTGTGGACGGAGACACCACCCCACGATGTGTGACAAGAGTGAAATCAGTGAAACCCAGAACAGTGCTCAAGAAATAACTGAGGCTGTCATCTCATCTGTGGCCCCTCACACAGTAAAGACAAGCACAGCCAAGCAGAACACAGTTCTCCTGCAAACAATAACAGCATTGGCAGAGGGAACAAAAGGGAAAAAGAAGTTACGTTGTCTGATGGATGGAGGAAGCCAGCGCAGCTTCATCCTGGAGAAGCAAGCAAAGGCATTAGGATTACCTGTTGTGAGAATAGACTTTAAAGCTCCACACCTTTGGCAGTGACACCCCAGTAACAATGGAACGAAATGTTGTGAAGTAAATTCTGCAAAACGTCTGTGACAAAGAGAAGACCCTTGAGATTGAGGCTGTTGAAACACCACAAGTTGGCTCCGCCATCATGCAGGTTCCAGGAGAGCAAATCCAGCAGCAGTTAGAAAGAAGAGGACTGACGTCAGCAGATGTTTCAGGCAGCACTGACCAGGAGCTGGAACTGTCTGTATTGATAGGTGCTGATTTCTACTGGAAGGTGGTATCTGGTAGAGTTGAAAGACTGTCAGACTGCTTAGTTGCCATAGAAACCATTTTTGGCTGGACAGTACAGGGCCCAGTCTCCATGTTAAGCATGAGTGAGGCTTCATGTATGAAAATCTGCACTGAGGAGACCATGCAGGTTTCAAACCAGCTGCGTGCATTCTGGGAAATAGAGTCTCTGGGCATCTCCTGCAAAGGTGAAGGACAGGCAGCGGACACTGAGGCTCAAGAACACTTCAACAGGTCAGTCAGCTACAAAGAAGGGCGATATGAAGTTAAGTTGCCATGGCATCAAGATGCAATTGAGCTTCCAGACAATCTGAGAATTGCCCAGAAAAGATTTGAAGGTCTAAAAGGAAAACTGAAAGCTGATGTAACACTGTTTAAGAGATACAATGATGTAATAAACGACTATCTTCATCAAGGAATATGTGAAGATGTCCCAGAGCCCAAAGTCACAGTTGGAGTCGAAAATAGCAACGTCCAATACTACTTACCTCACCACGCTGTGATAAAAGAGGACAAAGCAACAACCAAGCTGAGGGTCGTTTTTGATGCTTCTGCACATGAGAATGGCTGTCCATCTCTTAATGACTGTCTGCTCACTGGACCGAACCTGAACCCAGACCTCCTCACCGTCCTTGTCAGGTTCAGGTTGCACCCCATTGCGTTCATGGCAGACATTACAAAGGCTTTCCTACAGATATCAATCGCAGAAGAGGACAGAGATGTGTTGAGGTTCCTGTGGCTCACTGGTCACCCTGAGGCTAAGAACACAAACCTGCGTGTGCTGAGAATGACACGTGTAGTGTTTGGTGTATCATCAAGTCCATTTTTGCTGGCAGCCACAATCAGAAATCACCTTAAGAAATACCAGTCTAGTCACCCACAGGTCATTAACACTCTGAAAGACTCTCTGTATGTTGATGACTTTATTGCCAGCTCAAGCAGTGTTGAAGAGGCTTACGCTTTGACAATAACTGCAAAGAAAATAATGTCTGACGCAAGCATGACCCTCTGTAAATGGACTACAAATTCCTCTGAACTGAAGGCCAAGTGGCAGCAAAGTGATTTTGACTTTGGCATGGATCCAGAGGCATGTGGCTGTGTGTTAAAGGTGCTTGGCCTAGAATGGAGGCCAGAAACTGATGACTTTGTTTTTAACCTGAAGCACCTGATGGACATTTTTAAAGACAAAGAGAACACGAAGAGGAGTGTCCTGCGTTCTTCAGCTAAATTGTTTGACCCCATGGGCTTTCTGACACCATTCACAATAAGAGTGAAATGTCTCTTCCAGGACATGTGGCAAAGAGGCATCAGCTGGGACGAGGAGCTGCCAGATGATCTTTCACAAACGTGGCAGCAGTGGTGTATGGAGCTTCTTCAGCTCCATCAGATTGCCATTCCCAGGTGGTATGGAACTGAGACGCTACAAAACAGTCAAGTTCTTCATGTTTTCAGTGATGCAAGTGAGAAAGCATATGGTGCAGCAGCTTATCTCCAAGGACAGACAGCTGAGGGAGAGTCCATGACTAGACTGGTCATGTCCAAGTCCAGAGTTGCACCCATTAAGAAACTCACACTGCCACGCCTTGAACTAATGGGGGCTCTGGTGGCTGCAAGAATGGGAAACAATTTGCTTCGAGCACTGAATATGCAGCCGAACCAAATCCGAATGTGGACAGACTCCATGATTGTGATTCAGTGGATTTCTAGTTCACCACATAGATGGAAACAGTTTGTTGCCAACAGAGTGATGGAGATCCAGTCCCTGACCACACCAGAAACCTGGTCCCATTGTAGCGGGAAACTCAACCCAGCTGATCTCACTACAAGGGGCCAGACAGTCACAAGGCTGAAGGAAGAGGAGCTTTGGTGGTCAGGGCCACAGTTTCTGAGTTCAGCAGAGCAACAAGAGTTTCCTGATGAAAGGTTCTGGGAAGAGGAGGTAAAGACTGAGCTTAGGCCAAGTCATGTCACAGTCCAGCTCAACAACATGGAACAAACATCAATAGATCCACTGTTAAAACTGGAAAACTACAGTAAGTTGAAAACAGTTCTCAGAGTCACAGCATGGATTAGAAGATTCACATACAATGTACGCTCAAGTGAAAAGAAGCAAGGAGAGCTGACGGCTGATGAGCTGGCTGAAGCTGAAAGATACTGGATTCTGGAGGCACAAAATCAAGGTTTCCAGAGGGAGAAAACTGAGTTACGAGCAGGAAAAGACATTTATAGAGGCTCAAGAATCAGAGAGCTGAAACCATTTCTAGATGAGCACGGTTTGATTTGTCTGGGAGGAAGACTGCAACACTCAGACATGAGCTTCGGTGAGCGACATCCATACATTCTGCCCTCAGATCACAGACTCTCTGAAATGTTGATCAGGTGCTGTCATGACCAAGTGATGCATTCAGGTATGAGAGACACTTTAATGCAACTAAGAGACAAATACTGGATTCCACGAGCCAGACAAATGACAAAGACAATCATTGCAGCCTGCACTATTTGTAAAAGATTCAGAGTAAAGGCAATGCAGCAGACAACAGCGCCCCTGCCAAAAGATCGGATTACAGAATCACCTCCATTTGAAACTGTTGGAGTGGACTTTGCAGGCCCTCTGTATGTCAAGACTAAGAAAGGCGAAGTGGAAAAGGCATATATAGCACTGTTCACCTGTGCTGTGACACGTGCAGTCCACCTGGAGCTGGTGTCAAACATGTCAACAGAGATGCTCCTCCTGGCATTTAAGAGATTCATATCCAGACGAGGCCTCTGTAGGGTTGTGTATTCGGATAATGCCCGAACCTTCAAACGAGCTGATCGAGACCTCCGAGAACTCTGGACAGCCATCAAGGAGCCTGAACTCTTAAGGTATTTCACCGAAAGGGGCATCACATGGAAGTATATTGCAGAACGAGCTGCCTGGTGGGGGGGATTTTGGGAGAGGTTAGTTAGATCAGTTAAAACATGTTTAAGGAAGGTGATGGGAAGAGCTTCACTGAGCTTTGAGGAGATGACATCTCTATTGGCAGGAGCAGAAGCAACAATAAACTCACGACCACTCACCTTTGTTTACAATGAACCTGAAGAGCCTCAGCCTCTCACCCCAGCTCACTTTCTAATTGGAAGGCGACTCTGCTCTTTGCCACCCAAGCCCTTTCATGCTGCCAGTCACACCCCCCGCTCCAGCAGAGAGGAGCTAACACGGAGATGGAAATATCGCCAGCGTCTGCTCAACGACTTCTGGACTCGATGGAAAAGGGAGTACTTACTGGAGCTGAGATCTGCGCACACCAGTAAGAACTCTCATTCTACCCCTCTCAAGGAAGGGGACCTGGTGCTTATTGGAGAGGAGAGGACACCGCGCCAGATCTGGAGAACTGGGATCATCAAAGATCTCTTTCCAGGAAGAGATGGACTTGTGAGATCCTGTGCTGTACGCACATCAGATGGGATGATATTAAGAAGACCAGTTCAACTGCTGTACCACCTGGAGCTTTAATTCCATGAACTGTCTTCATGGGGGGGAGGATGTTGTATCCTTTGAACATTATTATAATTGATTTATAAGCTATATTTCATGATTTATGTTCAGATAGTTTAAATATATAAGACAGTATTAAAATACAGTTAAAGGTAAGTCGCTTCTATACATAATCTTTGTTCATGACATGTGATGTTCACACTCGGCCACAAGGGGGCATTTCTTGTTTTACATTTCAGTTGTAAGGAGGTTAACAAAAAAAAAAAAAAATCGAAGAAGAAAGTAGGAAGTAACCGTTGAAATAAGAGAGACGTTGTTTTTGTATACTGTTAGCCATTATTTTAATGTACTGTGCCAACGTTTGTCAGTAAAAACTCAGAAAGACAACGAGAAGTCCTGCTTCGTTTTTCATAGAAGCTGCAGTTAAGTTCCCACACACATCTCTGACCCAGTGTCCAACAGAGGGTGGGGCAGGTTCCTTCCATCTTGTAAGAATAAGGCGACGTGCCAAAAGAGTAGTGAAGGCGACCACCTTGAGTCCTCCTGCGGGTAACTGCGGCCTTCCAGGAACGATACCGAACAGTGCAGTTAAAGGGTCAAGGGGGATCATAACTCCTAGTATATTAGTAAGCACTTCAAAAATACTCCTCCGATAGTGTTCAAGACTGGAACAGGACCAGAACATGTGTAACAGTGTTGCTTCATTTGTTTTACATCTATCACAGGTAGAATCAATTTGGGGAAACATTTTAGTCAGTTTGGACTTTGACATGTGTGCCCGATGAACAATCTTAAACTGAATTAAAGAATGACATGAGCATATAGAGGACGAATGAATCTGCTTCAAAACCGCAGTCCATACATCTTCACTTTTTGTCACCTGTAGGTCTTTCCTCCACAGTTGTCGTGTTTTCACATTGAAAGGATGAGCTATAGCAGACATTCTCCTCATTATAAAAGAAATGGCACCCTTTTTCTTCAGATCAAAGGTAAAGACGTCATCTAAAATGGTAATATTCGGCTTGTTTGGAAAATCTACTATAGTGTTCTTCACATAATGCCTAACTTGGAGATACCTGAAGAAATGTGATGCTGTAAGATTAAATTTCTGTGCGAACTGATCAAAAGAGGCAAATATGCCTTGCATGAATAGGTCCCCTAAGCATTTGATACCTTTGCTGTGCCAGACAGCAAATGTGCTATCAAGCAGCGAAGGTTTAAAAAAGTGATTGTGTGCAACAGGGCCAAAAAGACAACTTTCCTGTAATTTGTAATGTTTTCTGAATTGAGTATATATCTTCAGTGAATTGGTAACCATTGGATTGGAGCTACACACACCTGTCTCAGATATGGGCATGGAAGAGGCTAGAAGAGCAGGCAGAGATATAGACCCACAAGAGTCCTTTTCCATGCAAACCCACATGGGACAAGTCTTACCAGAGTTATAGTGAACCCAAAAGGTTAAACAGTGCAAATTAGCAGCCCAATAATACATTTTAAAGTTTGGGAGAGCCATGCCTCCATCTCTTTTTGGCTTTTGCAAGATGTCTCTACGTAAACGTGGTTGCTTCCCATTCCAAATATACACAGAAATAATTGCATCCAATTTCTTAAAGTAGCTCCCAGGAATGAACACAGGCAAACTTTGGAATACATATAAGTACTTTGGGAGGACCATCATTCTAATTGCATTGACCTTGCCAATAAGTGAAATTGGAAGTGAGGACCAGGCAGCAAACTCCTGTTTTGTTTGAGTAAGAAGACTCCCAAAGTTTTGTTCAAACAGGTCTGAAAAGGCTTTGGTCACCGTTATACCAAGATAAGTAAAACTGTCCAGAGTTATTTTAAACGGAATCTGAATACTCTTTAATGCAAGGCTGGTAATATTAAGTGGCATCAATTCACTTTTTTGCAGGTTCAACTTGTAACCAGACAACCTCCCAAACTCTTCTAACAAAGTGATAATATGTGGAATTGTAGACTCAGCTTTTGATACATATAAAAGAAGATCATCAGCGTAAAGAGATAACTTGTGCTCCGCATTTCCCCTAGTGATGCCTGTAATCAGACTGTTATCCCTTATAGCTATAGCTAAGGGTTCGATCGCTAAAACAAACAAAAGTGGGCTTAATGAACAGCCCTGCCTTGTTCCACGGTAAAGATTAAAAGGTTTGGAGTAAAGATTGTTGGTCAGGATCATGGCTGAGGGACATGCATATAAAAGCTTAACCCACGAAATAAAAGATGGTCCAAATTAGGGCTGCATGATATGGCCCAAAACCAATATCTCAATATTTTTAGGCTACCTCGCGATACACGATATATATCTCGATATTTTGATTTCTCCTCTAAGTCACTCTATAAATGTTAAATTCAACCCTCTGACGCATAACACCAGTATAATGATTCAAGCAGACCCTTCTATTGGAGTTTTTTAAATTTGCATGTAAAAAGGGGAAAATCACAGTCAAGTTAAGTTTAGCAAACCTTTTATTTCAGACCAGGCTGCTGCACTCACAAGCTTTTAACAAATAAAAATAAATAATGGCATGGTAGGCCTTTCTACTGTGGCCTAGTTCTCAAAGACCCTTAACAAAAGACAGAGCTCAAAGCAACAAAAAAAATACATTCAACAAGAATCTCTAAGAAAGACATTTCAAAACTATAAATGTTAAAGTGCACTTTTTCTGCTTGATCATGTTTGTAACACCTGATCATTTTACAAAGGTAAAACAAAATTTGCATTGCGGGCAAACTACAGAGGCAGAAGTCCAGGTTGTGACTGTGAAAACCACTATGAACAATAACAGTCATATAACAGGAATGGGAACATGTGTGTATTTATGGTTTGTTTGTATTTGAGACAGAAACAGTAGAAACAGTTGTCTGGAGGTTTTGTGCCAAAAACACAAGCCTGTCAACGGCCTCTGGTTTGAGTGACGCCCGGTGACATGTTACCACATTACCGCTGGTACTAAATACCCTCTCTGATGGGGAACTAGTGGCGAGCACACACAGATACTTTCTTGCCAAATTTTTCAGGTTTGGGAACATTTCCTCATGGTCCTTCCACCACTGTAGGGGATCTGATTCACTGTCAGCACTAACAGACTGCAAGTAGGCAGACAACTCTGCTTTCATCAGCTCCCTGAGTGATGGTGTGGCTGTGGCAGAGGATGATGTTGCCTTTTTGAAGAAACTTCCGAGGGTTTTCTGTTTTTGGTGGCTCTGGTTCTGAGACTGTTGGTGCTTCAGGAGGCTGTGGAGGTGCTGACCCTGCTGTGCCCTGGTCAATCAGCAACGCCTCCATCTCCATCTCCAGTATGGCTCTGCACTTGATTTCCTCCACCTTTTCTGCTGTAATGTGTGTAGTCTTGAATCTGGGATCCACTAAAGATGCCATGTCTAGCAGGGCATTGGTGGCAGGGTCAGCAAATTTCTCCCTCAGGTAATCCAGGATGGAGCTTTTGATGGACTGGGTCAGTGGAGTGTCATCCTCCTGAACTGCCAAAATGCTGGAGTGGAGGAGATGAAGCACAGGCTTGACACAGGACACTGTGACGTAGTCCTCACCCGACAGAGCATCAGTGAATTCGACAAGGGGCTTTAGAGCCTTGTGCACTGACTCAAGGACTTCCAGGTCTTGCCAGGTCAGAACGAGATGCCGTGTTTTCTTGTCTGAGGCCAATACCTGAGAAATGGCCCGCTCCTGCTCCAACACCCGCCCAATCATCTTCTGGTGGGATCCCCACCTGGTAGGAGACTCACTGATCAGCTGGTGTGCAGGGATATTTAGCTCTTTCTGCGCTGTGGCCAGGTCTCTCCTCCTCTTCCAACTGAATGAGAAGCTGCTCACAATCCTCTTACAAACAGCAACAGCACGCTCAATACGGGGGTCTTTCAAGCTTCTTTCTGAAAATAAAAACAAACATTTAAAATGTTATACTAATATGTCTTAAAGAAATTCAGCAATCCAGTTACTCAGCTTAACACTAGCCTAAAATTGGAAATGAGTTTTATATATATTTCCTACAGATCTAAGACAGATTTCAAATCTGCTTTAACCAAATAGTTTACTGGTAATATATGCTTATATATTATATACTTAATAAATGCATTATGTGGACACACGCACGCACACACACAATTTTTTAACTCCATAAAAAACATGAAATATTCTGTTTTTAGCTGCATGAAAAAAAAAAATCATGAAATACTGTTTTTAACTGCATGAAAAAAAATCATGAAATATTGTCACACAACGTTTAACTGCATGAAAAAAATCATGAAACATTCTCACAGTTTAAAACTTAATGATAAAAAATCTTGAAATACTTTGACGTAGTTTTTAATTGCACGTGACAAATCATGAAATGCTGTCTTAGTTATATTTAAAATTGTTGATTATAAAAGTAATTGTTATTTTCCCACTAGAAGGGGGCAAACCTACACAAGTACTCACCAATTGCAAGGTGCAGCCGATGGCCAAAACACTGTAGTCTTGTCCACCCATTCAGGCTTACAGCTTTGATTACATTAGCCCCGTTATCTGTGGTGATGCACACTTGACGAGTTTCTGATAAGTTCCATGACATGAGAGCATCTTGCAGCCCTTGTGCAATGAGCTCTCCTGTATGATCATCCGGAAAAAAGCTCGTTTGAAGGCACAAACTTTTCAGCTCCCAGTTGTCCATGTAATGTACTGTTAAGCTGAGATAAGGCTCACAGGTTCTGCTGGACCACAGATCCGTAGTTGTAGCAAAGTGGTTCACATTTTTGAGCTGGTGGGCCACCTTTTCTCTAACTAAAATGTACAAGTCTGGTAGCGCTTTTTCTGCAAAAAAATTGCGACCAGGCAAATCATACTTTGGGTCAAGTGTCTTAATGAGATTTTTGAATCCCATCTTTTCTACAACACTAACCGGGGCCATGTCTTTGGCGATGTACTGTGTCACTGCAGTCGTGATCTCTTTCCATTTTGGACTTTTTTTGTCATATGGGACTGAATTGGCAAACGAAGAAGTTAGAGTCATTTGCTTCGGTGCTCGTTCCTTGGAAGTTTTATGTGGTGTCGGGGGGGGGGGTGTGGACATGCGGAGTTTAAGGCATTCTTCATTTTGAAGTGGATGGGATTTCAGGTGGTGAAATAAGTTCGTGGTACTACTACCTTTGGTGGCCACGATTTTGAGGCATATTTTGCAGAAAACCATAATTTGTTCTACGTCTTCCCTGTGGAACCCGAACCACTGCCAGATGATAGAGCCAGTGCTGTGCTTTTTTGGAACAAAGTCGTCCGTCTCCATCTCCAATTAATGTCTCTTAGTTGTACACTCGCCTGGCTCTTGACTTTCTTTTTCGCTCTCTTCATGCTCTCCTCCCGCTTCTCCTGATACAGAAACACGCATGCGCGCAGAACAGTTTTCTGGATGGGCGGGGGAGTTTGCTGCTTGCCGTGAGAGGAACAGCAGGAGAGAGAAAGAAGCGAAACTCGAAAGAGAATTACATATTGACACGTCTTAACCATTTATGTGACAATCTGTACTCGATGATAGCGATATAGTAATTTTATATATCTCACGTGGAGCAAGCCGCGTTATATCGAGTATATTTGATATATCGCCCACCCCTAGTCCAAATCTGAATCTAGTTAGGGTTTCAAAGAGAAAGTTCCATTCTACCCTATCGAATGCCTTCTCTGCATCCATAGAGAGAAGGCATTCTGACGTAGACTGACAGGGGGAATATATAATGTTGAATAGTCGTCTAATGTTAAAGAAAGATGGTTGCCGTTTAACAAATCCGGTTTGATCTGTAGAGATTATACTGGGTAATACGTCCTCAAGTGTGCTGGAAAGTATTTTTGTTAAAATTTTATAGTCTGAGTTAAGCAGAGAGATTGGCCTATAGGAGGCACAATCCAACGGGTCTTTATTTTTCTTTGCCAAAAGTGTTATAACTGCCTGATTTAGAGTAGGAGGAAGCTGGCCTGACATAAAGGAGTCAGCATATGTTTGTGTTAAAATTGGGGATAACTGACAACAAAAAGCTTGATAGAATTCGTTAGGTAAGCCGTCGGGGCCTGGGGATTTGTTAGTTTTTAGTGACTTGATAGCAGCAATTACTTCTTCCTGTGATATTGGGTTATCCAAAACTGAAGCCTGTTCTGGGGATATAGTCAGAATGTCCAAGTTTTGAAGAAAACTATTAATGAGGGCAAAACTTGGATTGCATGCAGTATAGAGCTTGGAGTAAAAATCTTTGAAAGCATTATTTATCTCTTCTTGATTAGTAACCACTTCCCCATTTTGTAATTTTACTCCATTAATTAGCTGTTTAGCCCTCGCACCCCTCAACTGTCTGGCCAAAATCTCCCCGGCTTTATCACCATGTTCATAGGTTACACTTCTGTTCTTAAGCAACAAGTTTTCTACCTGATAAGAGGTGAGTAGGTCATACTCAGTTTTAAGTTTAAGGCGCTCTTTGTCTAAATCAGGAGATGGGGCCTGAGCATTACTTGCATCAATATATGCTATTTTCTCGGCTAATTTCATTTGTGCTTGTTTGGCAGTTTTGTTCCTGTTAGCAACATAGGATATAATTTGCCCTCTTATGAAGGCTTTAAGGGTCTCCCAGACAGTAGAGATAGATACATCTGGAGTAATGTTAACTTCTAAAAAGAAACGTATTACTTCGGACAAGAACTTAACAAAACTGTTATCAGACAGTAACAAAGAATTAAACCTCCAGTGTCTCCTATTGCTTCTCACTCCAGGTAGATTCAAAGCCAAGACCAGAGGAGCATGGTCTGAAATTAAGATGGTTTGGTATTCACATGTATGAGCAAATTGAGTAAGTTTACTGTCAATAAAAAAATAATCTATCCTGCTATATGTGTGATGGACATGGGAATAAAAAGAGAATTGTTTATCCTGGGGATGAAGAAATCGCCATATATCAGAGATACCGTATTCTGCTAAAATGGTCTGCATATAAAAGGCTGCTTTTGTTAAGACACTGCCTGGTCTAATAGATGATTTGTCCAATGTAGGACACATACATAAATTAAAGTCCCCTCCCATTATAAGCAAATGTGAGTTCAAATCAGGGAGATGTTTAATGATGCGCTGAAAAAACAGGGGATCGTCAAAATTGGGAGCATAAATATTAATTAGCGCAACTTTAATACTGTAAAGTAAGCCTGTGACTATAACATAGCGGCTGTTAACATCTACCACAGATGTAGAGTGACTAAATGGCACATCTTTATTTATTGCTATGGCAACTCCCCTTGCTTTTGCCTGGAAAGAAGAATGAAAAAGTTGTCCCACCCATCCTGTTTTCAATTGTAAGTGGTCTGAATTTTTAAGATGAGTCTCTTGTAAAAACGCTACCCCAACTGTTAACTGTTTCAAATGTGACAAGACCTTCTTTCTCTTAATAGGGTGATTTAATCCCTTAACATTCCAACTAATAATATTAAGACCACTACTCATTTAGGGTTACAAAAAATAAAATAAAATCCAATAGAAATGATCCTACAGTAACCAGTGCCATTTAACACAAGTACATCAATGCAAACACCATAATAATAATAAAGAAAAACAAAAACATCAATGGTGATAGCAAAGCAAACAAACAAAATCCCACCCCGCCCAAAAAGGTGACTCTAGCTGCTAAAACAAGCAACACACCTTCCCTATCTAATCTAACATCTTCCAGTCTGAACTAAACTATTACTCTAGTACTCCCTTATAGGGCTGTGCAATTAATCGAAATTCAATTACGATTTCGATTATTACACACAACGATTACAAAAATTATGTAATCGAGAAAAAACGATTATTAATTTTGAGTTGTTTTAATTCACGCGCACGCAAGCTACCATGAGCTGCTCTGCCCCGCCCCCCTCTAAGCTACAGCTGCCTGCTAGCCGGCAGGTCCACCCCAAGAGGAAAATTGTACCTAGCGGTCTGGACAAATGGCAGGAGAATCACAGCAGAAGTGCTTGGTAAACAAAAAAGGCAAGTCCAATTCAGTTGTATGGAATCACTTTGGGTTTGATGAAGAAGACGAAGAGCAAAAACACATCACGTGCAAAAAGTGTTTCGTAGTTGTGTCCGCACCGACTGCTAACACAACAAACCTTTTTAACCATCTAAAGTTTAACCACCCCCACCTTTATCATAATCTTATGAAAAACTAAAACACATAAAAACAACTTCGTCCGCAATGCAGTCTTCAGTCTCCGAATCTCTTTATGCTGTAACTCCCGTATTAACCTAACCCTAACCCGTATAACCTTAACGTACGTATTCTTGATGGCTGATGTAAACAGAAGGCCTGAACTGAAACCTCACGGCACGCCACTGAATTTATTATGTTTCATACTACATTGAACATACTTGAATTTATAATTTGCACTTTACGTGTTTTTTTTTTATTGCTACAGTTCTATGGCAAGTCTATAGCAGTTTAATTACAGTGCACTATTTATTTACAAAAGGAAACATACTTGAATTTACAGTATACTTATTTGCATTCAAAGATTTTTTTGTTTCATACAAAAGTGAACATACTTTGTTTTAGTGGTTAAAAGCTTCATTTATGTTTAAAGAGTATATTTTACATTGCTTTGCAAGAAAAAAAATAAACAACTTTAAGGTTAAAAAATAATCGTTTTTAATAATCGTGATTTCAATTATTGCTAAAATAATCGTGATTATTTTTTTTTCCTATAATCGAGCAGCCCTACTCCCTTATTCCTATAAGACATACAATGGCCCCATTGCATTGAATAAAAAAAAAAAAGTTATATTTGCAAACCACATAGATCGGATTAGAGATATGGGTCAGGTAGAATAACTAATTAATAATAATCATGATATGTATTGACCATCATCCACGTCTGATACAACCTGATCGATATTGAAGAAAAAAAAAACAACCCTCACACACAGAGTGACAAACCTGCCTCTTCAACACCCGCAGGAAAAAAAGTTTTATACACTGCTATTAGCTTCTTGGGCATATTTCTCCGCTTCTTCCACCGATCTGAGCCACCTGCGTTTGCCGTCCACCTGTGTAATGCGAAGCCTCGCTGGGTACAGGAGCGCTGGTTTGAGTCCCAGTTCGTACAAAGATGACATGACCGCTTTATATTCCCTTCGTTGGCTTACCACTTCTGGCGCATAGTCCTCATAAACTCTGAAAGTATGTCCTTGATAAACCAGTTGAGTTTTGTTGCGAGCTTCTCGAACAAGCAGGTCCTTGTTGTAATAGCGGTGAAAGCAGATCAAAACGGGTCGGGGCTTATCACCGGGCTTCGGCTTAGGGGCTAGGCTACGGTGAGCCCGGTCCAACTCGGGAGGAGAGGGGAAAATAACACGGCCGAGTACTTCGTATATTGGGAAAAGAATTTGCTTGGCTAAGATCCTTCAATCTCCTCCGGTAGGCCGACCAGTCTAACGTTATTCCTCCTACTCCTTCCTTCGAAATCCGCCATTTTAGCTCTTAGCTTCTGGTTCTCCATTAGTAGCTTATCACAGGTAGCCTCTACCTTCTCCAGTCGTTGATGCATGGACTCAGCATTTTCTTCCAGCAACGTCAGGCGACCATCGTGACTGTTCACGGCTTGTTGTTGTCCATCAAGTTTGTCATTAACCTCATTAAAGGAAGTTTTAATCTCCGACAGCAAAGCCGCTCTGTGTTCAGCCAATGTTGCCACCGAATCAGCCTTGCTAATGGCCCCGTCGGCGTCTGTCTTATCTGCAGTCTTGCCCGATTTGGGAGGCATTTTAAAGCGACAAAAAATCCAGTTAAGTTTAAATAAATGTGGTTTGCGGCAAGTAGCGACTAGTGGGGCGTAATAAAAGTATTAAAGCGGGAGCCCACCTGACACACGACTTCACTCCATGAGCCTTCAACCGGAAGTCAGACCAATTCAATCTCAACTGGGTCAGACCAGTAAAATACTGTCATAATAACCGATAAATAATGGCAACTCCAGATTTTCTCCTTGAAAATGTAAATATTTTCATGTAATTTTACTGTATTTACACTAAAACAAACTATCATTTCTCAAAAACCATGAGTAACCTGAAGAAACACAAACAACCAGAAATGTGTTAAGAAGTGCAATTTGAAAATATTCTGCCTGTTATTAAATGTTTAGTGTATTTGTAGATCAGCTGTGATCTGTAAGTTTTAATGTACATGTGTAAATGATAAACTGAAGCATAATATTGGAAAAATTGCATCTATTTTTCTTGAGAAATTTCAGTTTGTTTGTGTTATTCACATTGTTTCAAAGGATAGTTTGTAGATGAAAACATTTTCATGATGTAATGTTTGACCTTTTTCACTCTAAAACATAAAATAAAGTTTGGAGTTGACATTATTTATGTATCATTACCTCTGCCAAGGAGGTGATGTTTTTGTCGGCGTTGGTCTGTCTGTCTGTCTGTCTGTCCGTGTGGAAGATAGCTCAAAAAGTTATGGACAGATTTGGATGAAAATTTCAGGAAATGCTGATACTGGCACAAAGAAGAAATTATAAAATTTTGGTGGTGATCCTTGGGCGGGGGGGGGGGGGGGGGGGGGTTGATCTGCCTTGGTGAAGGTCTGCGCTCTCCGAGTGCTTTTCCAGTTATGTTATTTTTGTACTGGTTCGGCCCACTTGGGGTCAAACTTGCCTGAATGTGGCCCCTGAACTAAATGAGTGTGACAGCCCTGCCTTATATGTGTTTAAAGGGCTTTACATCATTACTGTGTGACTTCATCACACGCACATTACTGGATGACTTGACTAAACTTACTGGTGGAACACGCAGATTAGGAAGAAATAGAACAGACCTCATTTTGTTTTGTATTGACATCGATGTGGGCGACACGGTGGTGCAGTGGTTAGCACTCGTGCCTCACAGCAAGAAGGTCCTGGGTTCGATTCCAACACCAGTCGATGGGGGGTGAGACCTTTCTGTGTGGAGTTTGCATGTTCTCCCCGTGTCTGCGTGGGTTCTCTCCGGGTACTCCGGCTTCCTCCCACAATCCAAAAACATGCACTAATGGGTTAATTGGTTAATCCAAATTGCCCATAGGTGTGAATGTGAGAGTGATTGTTTGTCTCTATCTGTTCAGCCAGGGTCCAGGGTGTACCCTGCCTTCGCCCCCATGTAGCAGGGATAGGCTCCAAGCGACCCCCGTGACCCTAGTGAGGATAAAGCGGGTTCAGAAAATGAATGAATGAATTGACATCGATGTGGACCACAGACTTTGACACAGGACTGAACATGACGGTTTATTGCAGGGCCAGACTCATTTTCAGCCCTGGAGTTTCATACCTCAGACCGGCCCACTTTAGATCACGACCAATTATTAAAATCATGGAATTATAACCTTACATGTTAGGTCTACACACTGTTCTGCAAAGCCTTGTAATTCAGTGTATTTTCTAAAATATTTCCAATTCAGCACAAGTAAAGGTTGCTTCACAATGTGGATTTATTTCAACAGTGAGTGCACATCCACATCTCCAACATTATTATTCCTCACAACACAACAACAACAGAATCTATATTTTTGTTCTTATAAGTGTTAACATTTTTCAAACCTTTAAAATGTTTGAAATGAAATAAAAGAATATATAAAAATATTAAATAAAAAATCATTTAAAAAAATAAAGCTTGCTGCACTTTCTAATAACTATCATTTTTGTATCCTCTCCAACAAAAGATTTCCATCACAACTTACTTGCAGTTTGTTCCATCTTTGCTATTGAAAACTTTTGGTGTAGTGATATTAGGGGTTTGATGAGGATGATAAGAAAAAAATGTCTGTATGTCCTGTGACTGAGGGTGAGCAAAGTAATCAAAGTTAACAGCAGACTCCTCTTCATCTGTGTCATTTGTGCCTAGTGGTTCAGGGTTGTGCTGCTGAGCTGCTCCTCTGTCATCAGCAGACTCTGCTCTCCCTTTCACACTTCCTCCAGTTTCCCTAGACTCACCTGCACCTGGATCACAATAAAAAATAATATCTACAGACATTTGGACTTACTGAACCAATTCAGATATTTACACTGGCAAAATATGCAGGCTTATTTAATATTACTTTATGCTATTGCCTTTCAGTTGTGGGCTTTGTGTATTTACTGTCTGACTTTTAAAAATAAAAAATAAAATAAGTCAGGACTATGGTTTGGGTCTAGAAAGTGGTTTTACTGGAACTACTGCTTGTTCACACAGTCTGTTCTAACAACTCACCTTTTCCTTCCATCCTGACAGGAACAATCCCCTCATCACTACTGGCTCCTGGCTCTGCTTCTGACACTAAAGCACAGTTTAAAAATGCTCATAATTCTCAGCACAAATCTTCTGTTTTCAAAGCCTTGGTGTCAGTTTCATTCATGTAGTGCTGAATCCTGGAGCATCTCAGAGCACCTTTCATACTGAACAGGCCTACACCATACTCTTCATTGGAGCCTATTTCTTCTAATCCTCTTCCCTCTCTGAGCAGTCCTACCTGCCCACTCTGGACTTGTGGGCTCATGGCTGGTGTCTGCTGCTGGATCTGCTTTCTGACTCTGAGGAGCTACAAGACAAAGTTTCCCAGTTCTGTGGCGTCGCATCATACTATTATTCAAACTGCATAACGTTATGTTCCACGCCACGATGCCACACAATTCACTGACTCGATAATTAACTAACTTGAAAGGTGGTTTACCCGTTTCATCGTCCTCATTAGTTGTTTCCAACCGGAGGTCATTTTTGTGAAAAAGTTGCCGATTTTGTCACATTTGGCTGAGTTTGCTTCAAGAGCTTTCCTCTTTTTCATTCTTGCCTTCTCTTTGCCACCCTTGCTCTTTCTATTATCCATGTTTCAAACAGCAAACACAGCTGACCATCCACAGCCTACAGAGCACAGATCATATATGATCACTGCTACAGTATAGAGCTACTAACTGTATGTAAGGACATGTTATGTCAGGGTGCGTCTGCGTCTGCTTGCTAGTACAGGGGGTGGTGGCCCAGGAACAGCGGGTGCAGTTTACGTGATCAACCCAGTGCTGTGACTGAACCCCCCCCCGCCCCCCCCCCAAAAAAAACAAAAAAAAACAAACAAAAAAACATTCATATATATATATATATATATATATATATATATATATATATATATATATATATAATATATATAATATATATAATATATTATATATATATATTAGGAGCCCGGGAAGGGACATGAAGAGAAAAAAAATTATTGCGTTATAACGCAATAGTTCAAAAGTATTGCGTTATAATGCAATAGTTTTTGCGTTATAATGCATAAGTATTGCGTTTAAACGCAAAAGTATTGCGTTATAATGCAATAGTTTTTGCATTGGGATCTGCATTCTGGATCAGACAGGTCGGTCAGCTCTGACACACCTGTACCTGCAGTCCTGTGCCCTATGCATGTGTAGTTCAGATGACCATAACTCTTTCATTATTTGTCCGATCGGAAAAATTCCAACAGTTTGTGAAACCTGAGACACTGTGCTTTATGGACATTCTCGGGTCAATGCGAAAATTTCACGGGCACCCGTCCTAGAAGACGTAAAATAAGCCATTCTGTGACTGGGAACGCACACAGCAGAGCGCATAACGGAGTGGAGAACGGATTAGATCTGGCGTTGGAAAATGTAGGCAAGACGGATATCCACAGTTCCAAGACCACCCTGGAGGTTTATGGATAGATTTGTGACCGAAGGAGCGACTGATGGAGCAACATCTGAAGAAGAAAGGTAAAGTTCACCCAGTTCCATTTAGTGGACTGTCTACATGACTGAAGCACTGTCTGCTTTTTTCCATGTAGTTTTTACTCGTTTTATTTTATTGTATGTGTAAATTGACGCTTATACTGCATGGTGGTTTTATAGAATAAAGTACGAACCATGTAGAATATGTGTTAGTTTGGAGTATGTTGGACTTCCTGTGCGTAAAAGTGCGCATGACGCTCTACAAAATAAGAGCGCATACGCTGATGTTCGGTGACTTTTTTCTTCAATAGTACAATTTGACCATGTTTTGTTTGTCTGATACATTGTTCTGTGTGTGTTATTTTTCCATGTGTCCACCGGAAGTTACATTCAAGGATGAAGAGGGAGAAGCCACGGTGATGCGCAAAGGCTCTGGTGATGAGAGCAGAGACTGAAGACTGTCCACACACAGATGAAGGACGGAGGCAGACCTGATGATGATCAGTCCAAATACCACAGACATTCAACACATCCACAGGATGACTGACTTTTGGTGTGAACAGACTATTTTCCATGTGCAAACTGGGCCATAGGAGCACTGCCTGGATCAGAGCTGTGAACTGACACAACTGTTTCTGCAGAACCACGAACATGAAGGCACTCTGTAGACATAGAATAGACAAATGCCCCGTGTGTGTGTGTGTGTGTGTGGGGGGGGGGGGGGGGGGACGGACACCTGTAGAGCTTGCATTTTTACCCTGTTTTTGCACAATAAAAGGCAAATACTCACACAGTTTGTTTTAAATACTTTTTATACTTTCAAAGTTCATATTTAACTTTCAGATCTTGTATCCATGTGTAATTTCAGTGTTTTTCTGCTAAAACTAAAAAAAAACTAATTCCGTTTTTGAGTTTTTCGTCATTTTAAACTGTTATTACAGTATTAAAACAAACAGTGACTGCTATATTGAACGTTCGAAGTGGTCTGCAAAAAAATTGACAAAACGACTCAAAGCATATTTTCCGACCTTTTTATGATCAAAATAAGAAAACCAGTCCAGGTGGACCATCTTAGGCTCAGGAGTATAAAGGATTTTAATCCATTCACACCTGGCGCACATACATCTGTATCCATGAAGCTGCACACAGACGTGAAGCTGGGCAAATAGGAATTTCATTCAGAAACCGTTGGAATTTTTCTGATCAGACAAATAATGAAAGAGTTATGATCATACTACACATGACAGGGGGGCGTGTCAGACCTGGCACGGTCGGACCCGAACTGGATTACAATGTATTATGTACGGACCTCAATCAAGAGAGAGCATATATGATTGCGTTATAACGCAAAACTATTGCGTTACAATGCAGTACTTTTGCGTTATATCGCAATAGTTTTTGCATTATAACGCAATATTTTTTTTTTTGCATGTCCCCTCCCGGGCTCCGTAATATATTTATGTATTTATGTATTTATTTATTTTAAGTGAACTCCGGCCCTCGTGGCCTAAATATTATACCGGGCCACCCGGAATTGTCCCGGTCCTCCCGATTAGCCAGTCTTCATACTTATTTTAATTTTGCACAGAATATAATTTTCTAATCGAGACCAGAACTCACTTGAATGTACACAGTAATAAAATAAATGTGTTATTTTTTCTGATTCATTGTTACAGAAAGTGCATTTATTCTCAACATCTAAAAACTTAGAGAGATATGAGTTTGTCACATATATATTGTGCAAAATTTTAATATGTATTTCTTTGAATTTATTGTTTATACAAAATCTATATGGTAACAGCCATGCCTTCTGCCAACTGATGTCAAAAAATAAATTATTCCAGAAAGCTTTTCCTCTTGGAGTAATTCTCCTCTTAGCATAGAATATGTTACGTATACGCTTATTGTTACATTTGGCATCCCTCACATCAATACCATTTATCATCAAAAGAGGTTCAGTCCTCAAACCTTCCTGAAACTGCAGGTGACTCTTCATTAAATAGATCAGTCCTTCAGGGACAGCCTTCATTACTGAACTGAATTCTTTGCTTGTTACAGGAAATGCTTTAGTGAATAAATGCTTTAGAGCAATAGTCCATTGGCATCAAAGAGAGCACATACATATATGATTCCTTTATCAACCCATTTTTTCTTGACAATAGTTTTCCAACATTTTGAAGCAATGAAGCGCGAGGAGAAGCAGCGATGACGTTCGAAGCTTCGTGCGTCATCACGTGCCGCTGTTGTTCTGACACAAGCTCTGCCTCTATGGAATCACAGGAGTGCCAAAATTAAAAGGAAATAAATGTGGAAATAAAAAGAGAATCAATAAAATAATTTTGGAAATAAAAAGAGAATCAATAAAAGAAATTTGGAAATAAAAAGAGAATCAATACAAGAATCAATAATAAAAAATATACGAATGCAGTCATATCATTGCTTTTGCTTATTCCATTTTGACATTGTCTTTTCCATTTGCGTTTTGACATTGTCTTTTCCATTTGCGTTTTGACATTGTCTTTTCCATTTGCTTTTTGACATTGTCTTTACCATTTGCGTTTTGACATTGTCTTTACCATTTGCGTTTTGACATTGTCTTTTCCATTTGCTTTTTGACATTGTCTTTTCCATTTGCGTTTTGACATTGTCTTTTCCATTTGCTTTTTGACATTGTCTTTACCATTTGCGTTTTGACATTGTCTTTTCCATTTGCTTTTTGACATTGTCTTTTCCATTTGCTTTTTGACATTGTCTTTTCCATTTGCGTTTTGACATTGTCTTTACCATTTGCGTTTTGACATTGTCTTTACCATTTGCGTTTTGACATTGTCTTTTCCATTTGCTTTTTGACATTGTCTTTTCCATTTGCGTTTTGACATTGTCTTTTCCATTTGCTTTTTGACATTGTCTTTTCCATTTGCGTTTTGACATTGTCTTTACCATTTGCTTTTTGACATTGTCTTTTCCATTTGCTTTTTGACATTGTCTTTTCCATTTGCGTTTTGACATTGTCTTTTCCATTTGCTTTTTGACATTGTCTTTACCATTTGCGTTTTGACATTGTCTTTACCATTTGCGTTTTGACATTGTCTTTACCATTTGCTTTTTGACATTGTCTTTACCATTTGCGTTTTGACATTGTCTTTACCATTTGCGTTTTGACATTGTCTTTTCCATTTGCGTTTTGACATTGTCTTTTCCATTTGCTTTTTGACATTGTCTTTTCCATTTGCGTTTTGACATTGTCTTTTCCATTTGCTTATTGTCATTGCTTTTACCTGATGGCTCAAGCTGTCAATCAAATGGCTGTGGGCGGGTCTTTCTGTCCAGGCTAACTAGTCGATACCTGATCAGACGATTCTGGCTTGACAGTGGCTTTGCAGTAGCTCTGTTTATGTGTTAGCTCTCAGCGCGGGAGACCAGAAGTAGCGTCACGGACAGGACGTAGACACACATACACGTGTCAACTAGAACCATGTCTGTATTCGTCAGTGCAGATATTTCTCCAAGACTTTCCATTACATCTTCCACCAACCTTAAAATATAGTCCGTTGGAAAATTTTCTTCCACATACCGAGCAATTGCTAATAATTCTCGTTGAACACCTCTTCTCAATTTGTCCACGTCAACCATATTTAACTTTCCCTCTTTTTACTACAGATAAATGTGTATGTGTGTCTACGTCTTGTCCGTGACGCTACTTCTGGTCTCCCGCGCTGAGAGCTAACACATAAACAGAGCTATTGCATAGCCACTGTCAAGCCGGAATTGTCTGATCAGGTATCGACTAGTTAGCCTGGACAGAAAGACCCGCCCACAGCCATTTGATTGACAGCTTGAGCCATCAGGTAAAAGCAATGACAAAACGTAAATGGAAAAGACAACGTCAAAATGGAATAAGCAAAAGCAATGATATGACTGCATTTGCATATTTTTTTATTATTGATTCTTGTATTGATTCTCTTTTTATTTCCAAATTTCTTTTATTGATTCTCTTTTTATTTCCAAAATTATTTTATTGATTCTCCTTTTATTTCCAAATTTCTTTTATTGATTCTCTTTTTATTTCCAAATTTCTTTTATTGATTCTCTTTATTTCCAAATTTCTTTTATTGATTCTCTTTATTTCCACATTTCTTTTATTGATTCTGAATGTTTTTATTGAATGTTTTATTTATTTCAGTTAAGATACAAAACACACACATATAAAAAAGACAACAAAACAAAACACCTACATATTAAAAAAGAAACAAACAAGCATAAAATTAACACATTTTGTAACTGAAAAAGGAAGAAGCTGAAGCCGGAGGCTTATTTCTGCTTCTCCTATTTACACCCTTAGTCCATGTCCACACCTTAAGTTGCAACAGATAAATACTTAAACTTAAATTATACTACATTCAGTGTAATAAGTTATTTTGTAAACATATTACTCTCATAGCCCTTCATAATTTGACCAATTAAATTCTTTTTGAAACTCAACAGTGAGCTACACAATTTCACTTCATCCTTCAATTCGTTCCATAGCTTGACACCAATAACTGAAACACTGTGATATTTAACGTTTGTTCTTACTTTACACTTTTCAAACACAAACATCCCTCTTAAATTATAATGTCCTTTTCTTAACTTAAAGATTTTCTGAATACAAAAAGGAAGGTTTTTACTTTTAACGTGAAACATAAATTCCATTGTTTTTAAATATACAATGTCAAGAAATTTTAGCAAACCAGATTCTACAAAAAGTGGATTACTTGATTGGAGATAACCAGCTTTGTTTATGACTCTAATAGCTTTTTTTTGGAGTTTAATTATTGGGTCTAAATTAGTCTTATACACATTGCCCCATATTTCCACACAATAAGACATATATGGCATTACAAGCATTATTCTCTTTTTATTTCCAAATTTCTTTTATTGATTCTCTTTTTATTTCCAAATTTCTTTTATTGATTCTCTTTATTTCCAAATTTCTTTTATTGATTCTCTTTATTTCCACATTTCTTTTATTGATTCTCTTTTTATTTCCAAATTTCTTTTATTGATTCTCTTTTTATTTCCAAATTTCTTTTATTGATTCTCTTTATTTCCAAATTTCTTTTATTGATTCTCTTTATTTCCACATTTCTTTTATTGATTCTCTTTTTATTTCCAAATTTCTTTTATTGATTCTCTTTTTATTTCCACATTTATTTCCTTTTAATTTTGGCACTCCTGTGATTCCATACCCCTCGGCATCTTCTGCCCATCCCTAGAACCAGTGCACAGTGGAGCTGAGTGGAAGCAGTGCAGTGACACATGTGTGCTTCTGAAACCTGCTTCAGTTCAGTCACAAGGACATGAAACTACAGCTGTGGACTTTGTGCAGGAAGATGGAAGTGTTGGTGGTGTTTGTGATCCTCATCCACGGTAAGACAAACATAAACAGCCCTCCTCTGTGTCATCTGCTGCAGCAGGTCTGTACTGTTACTGCACTGTGAGGGGTCTGGGACATTTTACTCAAATACATCAAATGTTTCACAGACGATGTTTCTGAGAGGAAAACAGACCAACTGTGGATAATTTGAAGGCAGATAAAAAGGGGGGGCGGGCAGTAATATGCGATAAGTGAGGGTGCGGTCCATCACTGACGTCACTAATGAAACCAAAGTGAAACTTGATGATTCACGGGGTTAGGAAGTTAAGCTTAAAATCAGTTTTTCTGCTTAAAAAATTCGGTTTGTTACATGTATGCATTGTAATCAGCTGATAAGTGATTTTATTAAGTTGGTCTAAATGAAAAATAAGGAAAACAGTCTGAACTTAGTAACATATCGATTTTGAACAGATATTTCTGCCTTAACTTAACATAGAAGTATATTAAGTTCCTACAGTTTAAAAAAACTTCCTCTAAAAGCTGAGTACAAAGCTGACGAGCCTGAACATGTTTTTATGAGGGGCCGTATGGGACAAAATTCAGAATTAGCATTCACACACACATGAAAACACACACACACACACATTTGAAATGCATTCACACAGACATGTGAAAACACACACACACACGGGAAATACTTTCTCAAACATATATTTTTCACTTGAACAGGAAGGTAGAGAAGAGGAAACCAGATAACCCCCCCCCCACCCCAGTTTTATTTTAGGCCCTTTCCCACCAAAAGGCCCAGGAACTTATTTACCAGGAACTTTTTGGGGTAAAAGATTTCCTGGTAATTGCGTTTCCACCGAACCCGAAAGTTCAGGGTAATTTATTCAAATCAGGTTGATGATGTATGAGGGAGCAGTAGCAGAAACTGTAGTCCAGTTCATGTCCATTCACAAACTCAGCTCTACTTCAATAAAATGACACAGTACTGTAAGTGGATGGGTTGGGTTTAACATTTTACTGGTTGTTGAATCACTTTATCCATCTGGAGTACATTTTAAAAGAAGTTAACCATCATTATATATCCTTAATTTGTATTTAAAAATGGTAGAACATGTATTTTCAACTTCTCATTCCTTAAACTAAATCACATCTAACTTTCATTGTGATGGATGTTTCTGTTTCATTTCTATTGTTTTATAGATATAGTCCAGGTTCAACCCTAAAGTCAGACAGGTTTACTCAAATGCCTGCATTTAATTCAACTGTAAATGACTGATAAAAGTACTTATACTTATATTGTGATGCCTTGTAAATGAACAGACGGTTTTAGGTTAGATTTTTTTAAATTAAAAATTGAAACAAAAGGTGCAAAAAACAAAATTAAATTAAATTAAATTAAATTAAATAAATAAATAAATAAATAAATGAGGTGCCTTGAGATTAAAAGGGAAATAAACACATGTGAAAGGTTCAGGCTTTTGGACCAGGGTGTGGTCCAGCTAGTCCAGGACAGCCGGTCTGGAACTCCATGGTCCTGGTCCCTTTTTCGCTTTCCTACAGGAAAAGTAATAAAAATACATAAATGAATCCCAGAAGACATGATGACAGATTCCTACCAGTGTGATGTGTCATGTGACCTGTCTGACCTGGGCTGTTGTAAACAACAGTAGATGATGGACCAGGACACAAACAAGCCACAGGTTCAGAAAAAGAGGTGAGTCCGTCCGGTCCATTTCAGGTGGAAATAACAAACATACAGAATAAATCGGTGTTCAGCTCACGGCGACAACATGAATACACCCAGTTCTCAGATTTAGGTTTAGTGTCAGACTGTTGACCAGTTAGTGTTAGGTTAACTGGACTTCACTGTTGTCTAAAACAGCTGATGCCTCCGACTACTGTTACAGCATGGAACCAACTAAACAGTGAATATTTCGGTCATATACAGACCATTGGTTTGTTCAACAGTCAGATCCACGGCAACCGTCGTGGTCCTTTAGTTTCTTTTAATCCTACATAAATTTCTTCTTCTTTACTCGTATTTCTTTAGGCTTGTATCTTATATTTGGCTCCGACACCTTTTACTCTGTCGTTTCATGTCGGCAATTCAAAGTCCGTCTGAATTTCCTCGTCGTCCGTCCACTTGTTGTAGCTTCTCTTTTGGTCCATTTTCTGAATTATCAAAATACAAAGCTTGTAGAAATTAAATGAGTTAAATATTGGCGGTGAACAGAATGCGGAAATGCTGCGAGTCTAGTCCACCACTCAGCCTTCTCCAGAACACAGCTCCACCCCTTAAAGTTCCTGGTAATCTGGAAAGTACTACCTCTGTACCAGGAACTTCTTCGGGGTAAATTCGGGGCCGGGGGCGGGTCAGTGACCAGGGTAATTTTCGGTGGAAATGCACCAGGAACTTTGAAAGTTCAGGGTAATACAGAAAGTTCCTGCAAAAGTTCCTGCGGTGGGAAAGGGCCTATTGTTTACTGGCATATTTCCTGTTTTATTCGGCTATCAGTAGATTAAACAGTTGCAGGCTCGGCTCGTACTGATGTCAGCAAACAATTTATCTGAAGCAGTGACATTGCTATATAATTTGTTAGCTTCTGCACAGACACTGACAGCTCTGGCAAATAAGTCTACAGACGGCAAACAGGTCTACAGACGGCAAATAGGTCTACAGATGGCCAGCAACCGACCTCTTCGACACAGTGGGTGGGACCGTAGACAACCACCTCACAAGGCTTCTTCCCTCACGTCAAGCTGGCAACATCTCCGGAGCTCCCCGGGGATCTCCTTCTTCCTTCATCTGCAGATATGCCTGGATGTTGCTAGGTGGTTGTCTACAGGTCAGACCGACTGTGTCGTAGAAGTCGGTTGCTGGACGTCAGTGTCAAATCGTGGGATATTCAAAATGTTGTAAAATGGTGCAGTGCTGTGTCCCATGTTGTAACAACAGAAATGATGTAAATAAAACACTCTCATTTCCGCTTTCCTCCGACAAAAAGAAGAGAACATGGCTGAAGTTGGATCTCAAATGATAAATACAGCTTAGTGTAGGCTAGCATCAGTAGCTAACGTTAGCTACTAGTACTAGCGCTAAACGTTAGCTTCTATAATGTTACCTGTCTATATGTACCTTTAAAGCAAAATTATGTGTGTCAGTTATGTTGTCGACTAACCACATGGTACTTATTCTAATATAGCTAATTAAATGCTAACGTTACTCAGGTACAGTAACATTAGCTTTATTGCCAATGCCAACACCCTTAAGTCCGCTAGCTACTTGCTCTCACTTCAACCTCGTAGCTCCTCTTTTTCACTGACCCCTGAACTTTCCCCATCAGACTTCCACCTGGCATTAAACTAACTTTTATAATTGAGTTAGTTATATGAGCTAGTTTAAGCGATTAGCATTAGTGAGATCGAGTAGCTAGTGAACTTAAGGGTGTTAGCAATAAAGCTAAGTTAGCATTTAATTAGCTATATGGAATAAGTACCAAATGGTTAGTTGACAACGTAACCGACAACTCACACACATACACACAATTTTGCTTTAAAGGGTGTATTCACACCTGAAAAGTTCTTTGGTCTGCTTATTTGATTCGGATCAAATGCAGACTTTATTTTTTTCATTTGGGTCGGATCGCATTCACACTGCACTTTTTGCTAGTGGACCAAAATGCGTGAACAGAAGCACGCATGTGACGAACTGCGCTGGCATTGGACAGAAAAGTCGGGGGTGGGGTGAATCAGAGAGGGCCGGTGTTGATGAAAATACACGTGATGCTCCTACATACAGTTATCATTTTCGGAATATAAATTGTTTTTTTACAGACACAAATTTACGAAAATAATGTTAACACTCATGAAAAGCTCAGTCGGAGCCAGTTTCGTAATATGGGCATCTGACCAAATGTCAAAGACATATTAAATTTCCTCATTGCTCCACGACTGTCCACAGCTCATAGCTGCTACTATTAGCTCTGACCACCCGTAAACCTCGGCTACTTCCAGCGGCTACGGTGGCTCGTCAAGCACAAAAAGGCTCAAGATTCCTTGGTTTGGTTCGGGTCGAGGTCGGTTATATTCACACCAGAAGTGAACCAGCCCAGAGTCCGTTTGGAAGCGGACCGAGACCACCTCTTCTAGGTGGTCTTGGTACGCTTGTTTGGTTCGAATCAGAGTTTGCATGTTTGTATTCACACCGAAAAAAAAGTCCGGACTTTCTGGGGAAACGAACTCTGGTCCGGACCAAACGTGGTAGGTGTGAATACACCCAAAGTTACATGTAGACAGGTAACGTTATATAAGCTAACGTTTAGCGCTAGTATTAGTAGCTAATGTTAGCAACTGACGCTAGCCTACACTAAGCTGTAATGTTCATTTGAGATCCAACTTACCGTATCAACTTAAGTCATCTACTCCTCTTTTTGTTGGAGGAAAGCGGCGTTTCATATGTGTATGTGTGTGTTTTCATATGTGTGTGTGAGTGCATTTCACATGTGTATGTGTGCGTTTTCACGTGTGTGTGTGAGTGCATTTCACATGTGTGTGTGAATGGTCATTCTGAATAATGTCCCATATGGCCCCTCATATGTTTTACTGACAGACCGCACCTGCCAGAAGAAATGGAGGGAAGCACAGAAAGAAAAGGGAGAAACATGATTTTACACAGAACTTCACTAAACGTTAAGGCTGGATAAGTAGAATTTAGCTTCGTTTTATTCACAACAGCTAATCAACACAAATGACAAAAAATGTTTTTTACACCACTCTAAAGTCTTTTCCTCAGTTAGAGGTGGCAACATTTAAGCTAGTAACGTAAGACTTTTAGCTAATTGACGTAGCAATTCCACCATAACATTAGTCTGTTAGATTTTGTTTTACGGAAGCGGAATGGTGTTATGGTTATTAACTGGCCCTGAATTTCTGCAACAGTAGTTTTAATTATGCAAGGACTGGATAGCACATGTTTTACTGCTTTCTAATTTAAAATGGTAGTATATATATTGGCGTGTTTGCCACATTGCATTGTGGGTATTGGGTATAGTGTTGAAACTGTGTTACTTTCTGTGCAGGGGTTCAGCAGGGTTGTGGTGTTGGTGTTAATTTGGAGTTAATGTGTGCATGTTAATGTTTATTGGCCTTTTTGTGTTTATTTTTGTATTTTTATAGAACTGCACCATGAGTCAGAGCCACAGGCCAAACAATGCCTTTCCTGTTTATCAACACTTGTAATTATTTTGTTCGATGTAATTCCTCATTCCCTAACAAATACACATTAGTGTTATTTATTATATAGAGGCTATAGCATTGTGAGTAATTGAAATGACAACTTGTAGCTTATTCTGGTAAATGAGATGCATTAGGATATATTAATCAGTTTGATCACGAAACTGTAAGGTCTATGTGTAAGTTATTCTGACATACAGAAATAAGTTAGACCTACTCAAAAAACTAAGGTAACAATTTGCATGGACATTGTTTAGTAGAATAAAAGTAAAACAATAAGTCAGTATAATTAAATGGAGTAGTTTTGACACAATTAAAATTAAGTTGGTTTGACTTAATTAAACTTATAGAGTACAAAGCAAATCATGTTGTTTGTACTAAAGTAATAGAGTTTGCCTAACTAGAGAAGTCTTGTGGCATTTACACAAATATGACCAAGTTGAAATAGCTTAAAAAGATTAATGGAAATTGTTACATCAATTTTTTACATTGAGCCAGCATATCATTTTTTAGAGTGTACTTTCAACGTCCAACTCCCTGGTTCTATTCCTCTATTATACAGCAGATCTTAAACGAAATTTTCAGAACTTCTAACCTGTATCCACTGGACACACAAATGCTGGGCCCCATGAATTTTTTTTTTTTTTTTTTAATTATCTTTTTATTGGAAAGGCAAATGTCCTTTACATACATTAATTACAGCCTTAATCATTAATAAAGATAAAAAATATACATATATATCTATATATATGTAATAGGGTGAATACAGAAAGTTTCATCACTTATATCCATATTGCCCTTCTAGAATTTTCCTTTATGGACCGTTAATTTCTGGTGAAACATTTATACAACAAAACAGAACAGAACAGGGGAGCGCACCACCTCAACAATCTCAGTTTCACATAACAGCGAATAGATTCACACAAAGCACACATCACAAATATGATCAGATGAAATCAGATCTGGCTGGTTTTATGTACTCAGTCCATTTGGACCAGATAATATAAAATTTTTCTTTTTCAACTTTGAGGGAGAAGGATATCTTCCCCATAACTTAAATCTCATAGACAATTCCAATCCATTCATCAATGGTGGGTGGTTCTACTTTTAACCATTTCCTCGTGACACATTTCTTACTGGCTGCCAACAGTATAGCTAATAATTTTTTGTCTTTAAAGTTCCATGACTCAAACTGTAGATTGCCCAAATACATGGTTTCACATTTAAACAGAATGTTTACATCAAATACATTTTGTATGTGTTTGTGAATCTCTTTCCAGTAAGGTCTTATAACCGGGCAGTCCCAAAAAATATGGAAGTGATTGGCTCCATTAGTTCCACAAAGTCTCCAACAAGCTTCCTTGATGTTGCTTCTGAGTGGGTGTGACAAAAAATCTTGCAATGTTTTTCCAGCAGAACTTGCGCCATGTGTTTGACCCAGTTGAGAACCATTGTAGTTGGCATATTTTCTCCCAGCTCTCCTGTGTAATTTTTACCTTCACTTCTTTTTCCCATTTATTCTTTATGTATTCTGTATTTTCTTGTTTAGACAATTGTATGGCATTATATAATTTGGAAATAATTTTGTTGTTTGCTCCGGGTTTAGTTAATGACATAAGCACCTCTATGAACCCTATCTCACCTTTTTCTAAACACTACTTTAAGATTTTTGTTAAAGTAATGTCTCACTTGCACGTACCTAAAAAAAATCTTCTTTACCCAGTCTATGATCTTTCTGTAGGGTTTCAAAACTCTGAAATACCCCCTTATGGACAAATGAATAGTAAGTAGTTAAACCCTTTGAAATCCATATCTTAAATCTGCCATCAGTTCTATTTGATATGAAGTCTGAATCATAAGCACACCACCTCATAAGTTTAGATGCATCTTTTAATCTACAAATTTTAACTATTTCTTGCCAGGATTTCAGAAAACTGCCTGTTACAGAGTCCTCTGGGATCTCCTGATCTCCTTGTAATTTGCTGTCACTTAGTAATGCTATCATTGGAATCCCCTTTATCATGGTCCCTTCTATTTCCTTCCATGCAGCAGTGTATGTTGGTGAACACAGACAGACTAAAGGTCTCAGCTGAGCTGCATGGTAGTAATCTTTTAAGCAGGGAAGGCCCATTCCACCCTCTTCTTTTCTTAATTGCATCGTCTTAAATTTAATTCTGGCCCTTTTCCCTTGCCACAAATATCTCACTATGAATCTGTCCCATTCTAAAAACTGTTTAGGTGGTATTTTAACTGGCAAACATTGAAAAAGGTACAGCATCCGTGGAAGAATATTCATCCTAATTGACTCTATTCGGGAGCTTAAACTTAAAAATGGAATAACATTCCATCTATGTATATCAGACCTTATCTTTGAATTTAATGCGTTGTAATTGATGTCATATAATTTTGAGAGGTCCCTAGGTAATGAGACACCTAAATATTTAATGGACTCAGCATCCCAACTCCAATTGTACATGGTTTTGATTGAAGAGGGAGGGTCATAATTAAATGTTAATACTTGAGTTTTGTTGATATTAATTTTATAACCAGAGATTGAACCAAATTCTTCTAACAATTTCATCAATTTTGGAAGTGTCTGAGTAGGTTGTGTTATACTTATTAATAAATCATTAGCAAATAGGGCCAATTTTTGTTCCCCGGATGCCATTGTTACTCCCGTTATATCTGACCTCTACCTAATCAATTGACTCATGGGTTCTATAAACAAGGCGAAAAGGAGCGGCGACGCGCAACATCCTTGTCTCGTTCCTCTTTCCAGGATGAACGAATTGGTTAAATCTCCGTTGATTTTAATTCTAGCTGTTGGTTTATTTTACAGCGCTGCAAACGTGTCAATTATTGATGTATGGAAGCCAAATTTTGAGAGTACTTTATATAAAAATGTCCACCTCATTGAATCAAATGCTTTCTCTGCATCCAAACTTAAAATCAGTGTCTCCAGTCTTTGTTGTGTAACTTGTCTCATAACGTGCAGTGTTTTCCTGATGTTATCTTGGGTCTGTCTCTGTCTGACAAAGCCGGTCTGGTCCTTATGTATTAATGCTGGTAGTATCAGTTCTATTCTTTTAGATAATATGGAGGTGAATAATTTATAGTCGTTGTTTAAAAGACTTACAGGACGATAATTCCCACATTCCAATCTATCCTTCCCCTCCTTAAGTATGATTGAAATCACTGCTTCCTGCCATGAGGGGGGGCGGGGGGGGGGGTTGTTTTCCAAAACCCAATTGAATGTTTTTAATAACGTTGGAATTAGCTGCTCTTGCATTGTTTTGTACCATTCAGTGGAAAAACCATCTGTTCCTGGAGACTTCCCCCCTTTCATTCTCTTAATTGCTGATTGATTTTTTTCTTTTGTTATTTTAGATATTAATTTTCCATTTTGTTCATCAGTGATCCTTGGTAGATTAATCTGGTTCAGGAAGGTATCAATCTGGTTATCACTGTTTGTCTGTGGTTGAGAATATAATATGTTATAGTACTTTATGAAGCACTGCTGAATTTTCTCTGAACTAGTTTCTATTTCATTTGTTGAGGAGTTTCTTATTTTGTGTATGGCTCTATCCGATTGTTGTTTTCTTAATCTGTAGGATAGGAGTTTAAGTGACTTTCCACCTGTCTCATAGTATTTTTGCCTAGTAAAAAGGAGTTTGTTTTTGGATTTCCTGAGTGTTTATTTCGTCTATTTCTTTTTTTATTTTTATAATCTTACTTTTATTGTCCTCTTTAAGAGATTTTGCGTGTTCTTTCTGTAGTGTCTTCAAGTCCTCTTCTAATTTTTTAAGTTTTTGTTCTCTTATTTTCTTCTCATAAGAGGAGATGGCTATTATTTTACCTCTAATCACTGCTTTTAACGCATCCCAGAGAATAGGTGGAGTCACTTCCTCATTATCATTAATCTCCAAATATGATTTAATTTCACTTTTCAAATTTTCTTTGATACCTAGGTTATTCAGAATGTTTGAGTTCAATCTCCAAAGAGTGGACTTCTTATTATTATTCAGATGAACTGATATATGGATGGGACCATGATCTGAAATGGTACTGAGTCCTATTTCACAGCTATCCACCCGAAACAGATCTCCTTTAAGCATAAAAAAGTAATCAATGCGCGAGTAAACATTGTGAGCGGACGAGTAATGGGAGTAATCTCGGCTCGTCGGGTTTATCTCTCTCCATACATCCACAATCCCCACTTCACGCATCCAAGTGTTTAATCTTCTGTTAATATTTTTTGCATCAGATTTCCCGTTTGATGAGTCAATTTTCGGATTTAATCGGATGTTAAAATCTCCACCACATATTAAAATCCCTTGACTTTTAGTTGTCATTAAATCGACTATGTGTTTATAGAAGGACCAGTGGCTACCCGGAGGAACATACACGTTAAGGAGACTTATCATAATACCTTCTATTTTGCCTGTGATCATGACAAATCTGCCTTCCTTATCCTTATGTTCTGATATGTGTTCGTAATTTACAGCACTGGTTATTAGAGTCGCCACCCCTCTCCGCCTACCCGACACATGGGAAGAAAAATAAACATGTTTAAATCCTGACTTATTTAGTTTAGCATGTTCAGAGTCATTGAGGTGTGTTTCCTGTAAGAAAGCCACTTGGATTTTATCTTTTTTTAATTTTGATATTTTCCATCTCTTAATTGGATTGAGTACTCCATTTATATTAAATGATATTATTTTTAAAGACCTATTTTGCATTTATGTGATTTCCCCCTTCATCTCACTCAAAAACCTGGTGCACTTCCCCCTCCCTGTAAGAACCGACAGGGAATGAACATGGAACACAGTAATAAACAAACTCAACACAATTTGTCTGTGTGACTCCCTATGTAGGGGTTGATTAACCTGACCCTGTTGAGCCTCTCGAGGGGGCTTGAAGGGAAAAGTCTCTCTCCTCAGACTGGAGAGAGAGGCCCTTCCCGCTGGGCCCCATGAATTTGTCCCATTTACCCCCCCTTTACGGTGCCCCAGTGCATGAATTCTGAGACTGTGACAGTTGAGTTCAGGTGAACGTTAGTGTCAGTATTGGAGGATATAGGAGGAAGAAAACTGACACAACCTTATGGGATTTACATTAGTTAGCTGTCCACCCCCCAAGGATGAAATTCATTCAGCAGAATTAGGGATGTAAAAACCAGAGGGGGGATGGGTCCCCCCATCCCCCCCAACAAATCACACCCTGTATGTTATGACAGGACGAATTTGACAAAAGTTCAGGTTGAAAATCCCAGCCATATTTATGTGAGTGTGGAACAGATAAGGATGATAAACAACAATCAGAAGGAGGAAACTGAGGAGGACTCACCTGGGTTCTTCTGGTCCCATTTACAGATGAACACACTGTTTCTGTGTCTGTCCTCAGTTTCCCAGCATGCATCAGCTGTAGTGGTGCAGGCGTATGAGGGGATGGAGTCGGTCCTGCTGCCCTACCAGTATTCTGGCATGTTACCGGAGGTTCCTTCAGTGGTTTGGAGACGCTCTGATCTCAACCAAACAGTCATCCACCTGCTTAAAGACAAAAGTGGCGATGTGAAAAAGGAATACCGTTACAGTGAGCGCACGTCAATGAAGACCAACGCTCTGGATTCTAGAGACTTCAGCCTCACTCTGAAGAAACCACAACTGTCTGACAGCAGCAACTACACCTGTAACCTCCAATGGGAAACCGAGTGGAAGGAGACTAAAGAACGGAGACTGATACAAGTACAGCTGCAGGTCAAAGGTCAGACACAAACCACACCCACTGCAGTAGACACAGGTCAGATATTGAGGACTTGCAGCTGATGTCACTGGTCATGTGATTGTTGTTTACGCTGCCATATTGGTAGGCACGCTATCTGGATCCAGAAAGTCAGAACTGTTGCTTTATATCGTGTTTTTCTTTGGACTTGTGTTAGCGTGTTTTGTTATTTGCGAGTATGTCTGCCTGTGATAAAGGCACCATAGATGAGTTTCAGTGTTTACTAACAACAGTGATGCGCACACAACTTGGAGGCAAAAACAGGAGTACCAGCTCCAGCCGGCTCACATCAGCCGCGTACACCTCCAGGCTCTCCCCCGGAACTCGTGAACGAGTCGATATGTTAGCTCTAAAACGGTCCATTAACTGTCTCTGTCCAAAAGCCGATCCCATCTTCTCTTTCACGGCAGCATAATTTGACTTGACCGCATCGGGAAGGCTGTCCCGTAGTAGAAAAGCAGACTGTCACAGACGGGTGGGGAGTATTGTGACCAGCTCCCCGCTGAACTCAGCGATGTCGGCCGCCGTAGCTCCGACTGCCACTTCCAGCTGCTTCACCCAGCTGAGGAAACTCTGGCTGCCATCGCTGGCAAAGGGAGCAGGTAGATCCACAATCACTCTGTCTCTATAGGGTGATAAGCCAGGGGAAGCCCTCCTGGTAGGTTTAAAGGGGTCTTCATCACCGTACCACATGATGACAATTCTTTTTTTCCAGCGCCGCTAACCACAACAGGCACACAGGCTAACTATACTGAGAAGCTACGCTAATCGCGGTAATAACTATAAACAGCGGTCGGCAGAACAGAACCACCGCTGCCACCAATGGAACCGAGCGGTCTTTCTGCCGAACTTATAACTGGTGAAAGCTAAGTAATAAACGGCACACAGGAGTTTAGCAGGTCCATCGTTTAACACGTTGTACGATCCAAGGAAAGCTTGCCTACCGATATGGTGTCGTAAACAGAAAACCACATGATCATGTGACGCATGTGCAAAACCTCAATAAGCCACACCCACTGCAGTAGACACAGGTCAGAGGTCAGATATAAACCACACCCACTGCAGTAGACACAGGTCAGAGGTCACACATACATGTGTCTTTGTATTCAGCTCATTTCAGTTCTGTTTTCTTCACAACACAACCTTCATCAAACATGTACCACTTCACCCTGACTGTTTATGCACAGAAGCTACTGACTGGATTATTCCATTTTGTCACTGGTTCAGGATGAAGGGTTCAGCTGAACTTTTGGTCAATCTGTTACTGAAAAAACACATCTTGGATTGTTATTGTTTGTCTCCATTTAATGTGAATAGTGTGTGTTGTTGAAGTTCTAGAGGGCTTTATTGTATGTTCTAATCATTGTGGTCTGTTTCCTGTCAGATGACGAGGAGGAGGTGGAGGTCCAGCAGGGGGCGGAGTCTATCCAGCTGCCTTGTAAAGCCTCAGCTGATCTGCCTGAAGACACCACAGTGGAGTGGACTCACTTTGATCCACAACTGGTGGTGGTCCATGTGTACCAGAATAAAGCTGATGATCTTCAAACACAGGCCAGGTTTTACTGTGGCCGCACAGAGATGAATAAAGACATGAGTCTGACTCTGAAAAACCCCACAGACAGAGACGGAGGTGTGTATATCTGCACCGTCTACAGGGAAGGAGATGTCCTGAGGTCTAAAGTCCTGCTCCAGGTGGTCCAAGGTCAGTGCTGGGATAGACCACATGAAACAGCTCCAGTCTGAAAACACACACCTTCTTCTGCAGCTCACACTTCTGGGTCTAAAACATTAAATATGGAGATCCATGTCCTGATGCCATTTCATGCTAATGTAGGAAAGACACTTTTCAATACTCTTACTGTCAATACTACTTATCACTACTCAGTACTACAGTCAGTACTCCACCTTATCAACTCTGGCTCTTTCATATGATCAGCTGTCAAACAGGTACACAGAATAATACACATCTCTCTTTTCAGCTTCATATAAAGCAGGTTTTAGGGTATTTGATAATGTCTTTAAAGATTTGTTAGGATTTAATTGGCCCGTCATCATACGATCATGTCTTAGCTGGAGTTAATGTGGGTGTTTTTTGTCGTCCACAGGTGGTTTTCCAACCTGGGCCACAGTTCTCCTGGTTGCTGTTGCTCTTATAATCCTTCTAAGACTTTTACTTATTTTACGTGGGTATTTTCTGTCAGGTATGTCACATCTGTTCCTATATTACCCATTGTGCTGTTCTTTATCACGTTTTTCTTTGTCTCATGTGATTATAGAAGCAGACTGTCACTCATACATATAGAAACCTACATACCAAGTTTGTGATTGTAATGTGTGTCTGTGTCGTCGCTGCTGAGGAGGTCAACAGTCAGGAGTCACAGTGGACTGATCAGAGAAATGCTTCAGAGAATGTGTATAATTTTACAGTACACAGACACAAACAACAGTCAAACTGGTGTCTTAAGTCTTTTTCATACCTAATGGTAGACTTGGTTCCATTGGGGACTCAGTTCAGTTGGGGGCTCGGTTCGATTGGGGAATCGGTTTGTGGGAATAGGTTTGTTTGGGGATTATGTTTGATCGGGGACTCAGTTTGATTCGACAGGGGTTCCAACATTCAAGTTCAGTTGCATGTTCACACGTCCCCAAATGAACCAGATTATCAGAGGAAAACAAACTGGTCTACTTAAAGCAAACAAACACCTTTGATGTGAAAGCCCCTTAAACTGCTCCTTTAAATGATGTTGATCAGAATCAGAATCAGCTTTATTGGCCAAGTATGTGAACACATACAAGGAATTTGGCTTCGGTTTTTACATTGAGAAGAAGACCAACAGAATAACATGTGGACCTGGACACAATCTAGACCAACAGTCCACTAGAGACAGAGGCAACGATGGGTTGAGATTTACAGTGGATTTACAATGGAACATGTACAGAGTGCAAATTGGAGTTTTTACACAGTGAGTGGATATATACAGGAATACTGTCTGTAAAATAAATAAATAAATAAATAATTTTTATATATGTATATATATATATATATATATATATATATATATATGTATGTATGTATATGTATACCGCGGTGGTGCCTCGGCTCGAGGTGCCGGTGGTGCCGTGGCACCGGTGGCACCCAGTTGTGGCACCACCGCGGTGCCACGGCACCTGGCATTGAGCCATGGTACGGTGGTGCAACGGCACCTAGCGTTGGCCCCGAGGTGCGCGGCGTGGCACCACCGAGGTGCGCAGCGCGGCACCAAGCCGTGGTACCGGTAAAATCGTTGTATAAGCCGTGTCGGAGTGTAAGTCGCAGTGTTTAAAGTATGGGAAAAAAGTAGCGGCTTATAGTCCGGAATTTACGGTATATATAGGTAACATCTTCATTTCAGATGTCAAAAAGTGTTTGCGGCTCCCAGTCTTGTCTTTTCCGTGGAAACCGGGTCGAAATGGCTCTTTGAGTGTTAAAGGTTGCCGACCCCTGGTGTAGAGGGAGAAGAGCAGTGGGGAGAGCACACATCCCTGGGGGGCGCCTGTGCTGGTTGTCTGGGTGCTAGATGTGAATTTTCCTAACCTCACCTGCTGTCTCCTATCTGTTAGGAAGTTTGTAATCCACTGGCAGGTGGAGGCTGGGACGGTGAGCTTAAAAATTAAGTTCTAATCGTTTATCCATCAACAGCAATTGGACCATAATATTTAAGGTACACAACAAACTTACAGATGATACAGTCATAAGACACAGACCATGTGCTCACCTTTCACATCAACATAGATTAGAATAAATTTATTTCTTCCACAATAATAGAAGAGGCGTTAAAACACCTGGGGCCTCATGTATACAGACTTGCGTGGGTTTCATACTGAAACCTGGCGTACGCTTAAATCCAGAAAAGTCCAAATGCAGAAAAAAATCCAGATGAATAAAACTGAGCGTACGCCAGAATCCAAGCACATTTCCTTTATACATCCCAATCAATCAGCTGGAATTGAGCGCATATGTTGGAGTACCAGACTCCTCCCTCTCCACGCCCACATTTAAATATGCAAATTGGTATAAACAGGGTCTGCAGATGGGATTCCCTCTGGGATTCCCCTCTCTGCATGATCAGATGATGACATCAAGGTGGACGCGAAGTGGAGGACGAAACAGGCGGAAGTAGAGAAGAGGACGAACTCAGCCCGTTTGAGCGGAGAGTGACCACTACTGTGAGTGACACTGGTCTGACAGGGCTGACTCAGATCACCCCCAGGTAAATATAGATTTAGTATTTGTGTAACTCACACATTAGTTCATTCTACGGGTCATCCAACAGTCTGATCACAGCACAATCGTCTTCTTCTCCGAAACTACAATTCCGACTGACTTCAAACTTGGTATACAGCTTCTGTATGATGATGTCAACACAAGGTATTGAAATTATTTCGATTCGGATCTGATTCTGGATTTGGTGTGACTTCGAAAAATGTTTCCATTATAAGAGATAGGAAGTGGATTGAATCAGTAAGTATCAATGATATCAAGTTGGAATTTGAATTTTTTACAGATCTGATTGGAATATGACCAAAACACGGACTATTTCTGTAATATAATAAATACACATAACTGGGTGATAATAAATGGCATCTGGATACATTTCCCAAAGCTTTTAATGTGGCCATTGGTCCTATTTTTATTTGTTTGTTCTCAGTCTATGAGGTGGCGGTGGATTCAGGGGAGGAGTCTGTCCTGCTGCCATATAAAACTATAGCTCACCTGACAAAGAACTTCAGACAAATCAGCGTGGAGTGGAGGAACTTAGAAAACGATCAGCTCATTGTGCATAAGTACGGCTCTGGCCAACCTGATGAACAGGACCAGATTTACAGAAACAGAACAGAGATGAAGAAACACTGGCTGAGAACTGGAGACTTCAGTTTAACCCTGAAACACCCAACAGACCTGGAGACCAGCAGCTACTCATGCACTGTCTACAACAAAGACAAGGTCCTGAAGAAGAAACGAGTGGTGCTGGAGGTCAAAGGTCAGTGCTGTAGACAGAAGATGAGAAAACTAAAGGCGCCTGGATTATCAGACACAAATGTCAAATGTAGTTGAACTGAGAATAGGAGTTAACAGTTTAATAAGCAGTCAGTTCTGCTGATGATTCAACACAGATTGAACAAATATTACTTAGAAGTGTGTCCATGGCAGATATTTTCCTCTGCTGTTGTCTGATGGTATGGTTGTTGTTCTCAGTCCAACAGGTGGAGGTGGATTCAGGGCTTAAGTCTGTCCTGCTGCCCTGGAAAACCACATTTCATATAGAGGACGTCAGTCAGGTCACAGTGGAGTGGACGGCCTATGGTGACAGGAAGGTCCATGTGTATGAGGACGGCTCTGACAGAACTAATGAACAGGACGATAAATACAGAAACAGAACAGAGATGAAAGAAGACCCACTGAGAACTGGAGACCTCAGTCTGATCCTGAAACACCCCACAGACCTGGACACCCGCACCTACACCTGCACCGTCTACAACAGAGACAAGCAGATCCTGAGGAGGAAACAAGTGCGTCTGGAGGTCAAAGGTCAGTACTGTAGACACAGGTCATTCCTAGTTCTAGAATACTGAGCCCTTCTTAGAGTCAGCATTCTAGACGTGGGTCAGTCCTCTAGATACAGGTCAGTGCGCTGAAGGGAAACCAAAAACACTGCAGCATTCATTAGTATTTAAATGTCATAAATTGCTCTTTCAAAACTCTGAAAAATGTACTTGTTATTTTTTCCTGACATTCCAAAATAAAAAAGAATTTGTCAAATATTTTACATCAAGTCTCACATTAACACTATGTAGATCAGGATGATAGCATCAACTTATGGGTTTGTTTCTACAGTCCTTTGACACAACAACAGAAATATTCCTTCATTTTCCAAACTGTTTGATCCTTCATTCTGCTCACCCTCTCTTAGGGGGACACAAAAAACCTCCAAGTCCTTCACAAGTGTCAGTTTTTCTTGTCATTCCTTCTGGTCTTTTCTGTTCAGATTGTTGAAACCACTTCTTCAACACATTTGTATAAACTGGCTTTGATGGAATGCCACACTTTTATTAATTCTCGTTTTACTCTGTGGTTTGTTGGTTAAAGTTTCCTTGTGCGACATTGTCTTTACTGATGTTTAATATCCTGAGAGTTACTTTCAAATCAAACTGGATCATAAAAAAGGAGTGTGGTTATTGGCTGAACCCTCACTGAGTCACTCCTATTATTTATTATTTCCCCAAAATCCACAAACATCTTAGGAAACCACCTGTGAATACAGCATGGAGCAAATCCAATCAATTATCTAGATTTAACCACATATAAAGATGAAACTGGAGTTCTTCACACATCTGTTGAAAAGACATTTTAGTAGCAGTCATCCCAAACATATGACAGATAACATACCAGCAGAGCAGTTTCTGAGACTGAAATGGAATTGCTCTGATCCTGATGACATTCATAAACATATAAAAAACTTCAGACACACACATAAGTACTTGGTTCTGCTGCTGATTGGATCATCATTTAGACCTGTGTCCATGGCAGATGTTTTCCTCTACTGTTGTCTGATGGTATGGTTGTTGTTCTCAGTCCAACAGGTGAAGGTGGATTCAGGGCTTAAGTCTGTCCTGCTGCCCTGGAAAACCACATTACATATAGAGGACGTCAGTCAGGTCACAGTGGAGTGGACGGCCTATGGTGCCAGGAAGGTCCATGTGTATGAGGACGGCTCTGACAGAACTAATGAACAGGACGATGAATACAGAAACAGAACAGAGATGAAAGAAGACCCACTGAGAACTGGAGACCTCAGTCTGATCCTGAAACACCCCACAGACCTGGACACCCACACCTACACCTGCACCGTCTACAACAGAGACAAGCAGATCCTGAGGAGGAAACAAGTGCGTCTGAAGGTCAAAGGTCAGTACTGTAGACACAGGTCAGTCCTAGTTCTAGAATACTGAGCCCTTCTTTCCCCCTTTCCTGTCTAACCTGCACAGTCACAAACAGCACAATGTGGAGTTACTCATGGTGCAGATTTTAATGATATATATTTTAGTATTTTTAATCATGCTGGATAATCCACCTACCCACCCACCCTGTGCAGCTTCTCCATCAGAACACCAAGGTGTTCCCTGTCCAGCTGTGTCATATAGCATTTCCTACATATTCCAGGGGGTTTCGTCCTCATTGGACCTGCCCAAAACACCTTGTGCCATGTGTTCTTAATTACACTGTTGTGACAAAGTGTTTGTTCTAGACAAACTGTGTCTAGTACAGAGGTCTAATAATAGAAAAAACCCCAGGTTCAGATCCAGCAGACCATTCCTCCCAATCACACTCCTCCTGGTCTCATTGTCATTGACCATGTGAATGTTGAAGTTTCTCAGTAGAACAGTGGAGTCCCTGAGGGGAGCGCCTTCCAGCACACAACCAGAGGGCAGAGCAGGTAGGAGTAACCCCACACCTTCTGCACACCTCTAACCCTGAACAACTCCTGAATTAAATAAAAAAAAAAAAAAAAAAAAAAGAAAAGCCCCACCACCCTTGAGGAGATCGGTTCCAGAGCCCAAGTCCTGTACCTCTCAACCATCTGCCACAACTCAGCCTCCTTCCCCACCAGGACAGTAGCATTCTGTGTCCCTAGAGCCAATTTATGCCGCGTTTCCACTACGTGGAACCAGCTCGACTCGGCTCAGCTTGGCTCGACTCGGTATTCCTGGAGACCGTTTCCATTACAAGATACTACCAACTTAACTGTACCTGGACGTCACAGCGATGTGGCACATGATTTTCATGTCGTCTGTTCAGAGAGTTGCTGATAAACTCGCTCATTGCGTGTTGTCTTGTCTGAATTTTTACATCGGCCACTAAAGACTGAATCTCCTCGACCGACCATGGTGTAGTTTTGGGCTGTTATCATGTGTATTAATGTACCGCTATATTTACTGTCCACTTCTGCATCTGTTTTTTGTAAAACGGCGGGTCACAGAAAAGACTCTCTGACCAATCAGTGGTCTGCAGTGTTTACACGTCGCGTTTTAGTATCTGGTCCCCAGTCTGGGAACCTCGGCGGAGGTGATACCAAAAAACTAGTACCGGGTACCAGATTCCAGGTCCTTTTTTGTAATGGAAACGCAAAAAGGCCGAGCCGAGTCGAGCCGATACCACACAGTGGAAACGGGGCATTAGACAACCATGGATTTCTGAGTGTAGTCATCTTATCATCCTTCTCTGCTGTTCCTGGTCAAAGTACTTAAGTTGAGCAATTATTCAATCTTTTCCTTTTAAAGAGGCTGATTTTCCTCCATATAGAAGATTTGATGATAAAAAACTGTCCTGTGTTGATGTCATGTTTCCTCCCAGATTAAGAGGTGGAGGTAGAGGAGGGGGCAAGGTCGGCCCTGCTGCCCCTTCAGCACAACCCCTGACCTGCCTCAGGACGCCACAGTGGAGTGGAGGTACTAATGTCTTGAATTACATACATGTCCATGTGTATGAGAAGATGTCAGCTCAATTTGATCAACAGCACTATAGATACGAAAACAGAACAAAGATGAATGAAGACCCATGGATGACTGGAGACTTCAGTCTGACCCTGAATGACATCCAACAGGACGACTCTGGAAGATATGAATGTAAAGTTATCAGAGATGGAGTCACCCTAAGATGGAAAACAGTGGAGCTGAAGGTCAAAGGTTAGCATTCAGATGCAGGTCAGAGGTCATGTGGGTCTCTGTCTTCTGTCTCCTCTGCAGACAGATCTCAGATCACATATCAATTTCCTCCAATAAGAGAAGATGCAGAAGCTGAAGAACGTGCTTGATTGATCTGTTGTGTATGTGCTTCTATTTATCAAGTTGTGGTATCAAAAAATCAGTATATTGATCAAAAGTATTCAATTTGTATTCAAAAGTATTTAACCTGTGTTCAAAATTTTTCAACCTGTATTCATTGCATGCCAGAAGTTATTCTTAGTGTAATGTGTGGATTGTACCAGAGTAGCTGACTTTTTTTCCTGGGAGACCCTTGAAAGAACGAACACATGAAGCCATCAAAAGATCACGTGAAATGGTGGAAAGTTACAAAATAGGGCGGGCAGAAAGAGCATGTGAGCTCATGGAAAGTTTCGGCGAACGTGGTATACAAGAGAAGTACACGTGAGGAAAAATTTTGGACATTCTGGGAAATAATTTACATTTTCTGGGAAAAAGTTTAATATTAATATATGATAAATTAATTCTAGGAATCAACTGCATATGTATATTCTCTGACCAATCCTGATAGACACCAAGAAAATCGTACCCTATCGGAGACAAGCTAAAAAAGGGGGTTTCCGACGTGTCTAGATTAATGTTCAAAATATGATAAAAAATGGGTATGGTTTGTAGCTAAACCCAACCTACTTCTGATAATATAAAAATGGTCTCCCGGGGCAAAAAAGTCAGTTGCTTCTGCGGATGTCAACTCAGTGTTTATTTTATGCATGAATAAACACTTCATGCGGCTCCAATTCTGCTCAATTTCCGACTTTGACTTGACTTTGTGTGCATTTACTTGACGAAGGTCCACTACGTAGATGGGAGTACAGAGACGTAAATTCAACATGCCAGAGTACAGTGAGGAAGAGCGTCAAAGGGACCAAAGATGTCTCCCACCCGCGGCAGTAAATTTTTCATGACAAAGTCAAACTCCTAAACGGAGGCTTGATCTTATTCTTCTTGAATATATGAAACAGGTAAATACAATAGAAATCGACACACTTCAAACCACTCAAACTATGCTTTTAGACTCTTCATTATTGTATTTCTAGTGTTCTGTGATGACAAATTTTTCACAGCAGTAGTCTGTCCTCCAAACCAAAGAAAATCCAAACAATCAAATCAAAACCACTGCAGCAAAATCCGACAAATGAACAGTGTCAAAGAGGATGGATTTTCCAACAGGATGATGATCTGAAACCTATCTGTAAATCCACCATGGACGACCTCAGAGACTGCAGCTGAAGGTTTTGAAACAGACCTCACAGTCCCAGACTTGAACATCATTGAACATCTGTGGGTAGATCTGTCATGGGGCGGATTTAATGTTATCAAAGCTTCATCTGTATTTAGTTCTAGTCTGTGTCCATTTAGTTTTCTTCTTTTTTTGTTTAATGCTTGGACCAAACCTCTATATATGCTCCCACTGTGTCTCATTTTGTTGGGTCAGTTTTTGTCAGTTTGTTTGGTACATCAGTTCTTGTTCTCAGCCTTAGTTGCTATTATTTTTGTGTACAGTTCTGTTATGTTGACCTCTTTTACATACTTAATTGTTAAAACTATCATTTGTAATCATTTTTTAAATAATTTTGGGTGAATAAAAACCCACACCTGTCTCTTGGGCGTCTTACTGCTCGGTCCCTAACAAAGATAAAAGAGAACAGTGAAGCATCAGTCCAGTCCTACAGAGACAGCACATCTAATCCAAACATATACTGACAGTCAATAGAAACTTTGAGGTAGAAATGTCTGCATATTTCTACTTGTAGGGGGGTTGTAATTATTCATTGTGGATTTATTGCTGACTTAGTGCTCGGGTAGTTGAGATAATGATGAGTTGTCATGTTGTCACGGTTCATTGCACGTGGGTTGGTCTCTTTGCAAAAGTGGACCAAATACACTTTGAGCAATACTCAGTGGGTATCTGCACAATTTGAGGATTGGTTTTGAAGGCCTATATTAAGGCCCAAAAAAGGCCGCCATTGTTAGTCCAGTGAACAGCGTCATGCCACGTCTACCACGTGAACAATGTCTCGGGGTTGGCACTGGGTATGGTGGAGGCCGGTTTGAGCCCCAGTGATATAGCCAGACGTACAGGCTGTTCCCAGCCCAAAATCAGAAACCTGGTTGAACGCCACAACACCACAGGCTCTGTTGACCATAGACTGGGTCCAGGGTCCAAGAGAGTGACAACTGCAGACCAGGACCGCTACTGTTGGGACTTTGTGTTTGGCAGGTGCCCTTTTCTTTTAAGTTTTTTGCTTTGAAATTATTCTTGAAACTTTAGATTTTTGTTTCTGTATTCCAATATCCTACACAAATGATTCATATGAAAAAAAAAATCCAGTTTAGGGTTTCAAAATAAAAATTATGTCAAAAAATATGGTCTCAAAGTTTTCATTGACTGTGAGTGTATAAAAGCAGCACATCCAATAGAATCACACAGAATACATCAGCACAGAATCACAGACAGATGTAAACAGACATTACATATAGAAAAACAGCAGCTATGATCATGACACAAATAACACACACATATGTAAGTGTATACAGGTGTAGTTGTCTGCAAACCATGTTTTTAATTTGGCTGTAAAAGTGCAGTATGTATGTGTATGTTTAATGTGGGTGGGAAGTGAGGTCCAGTTTTGTGTCGCTTTAACATGAAATGAGAACTGACCAGGGTGGTGCAGTGGTTAGCACTCGTGCCTCACAGCAAGAAGGTCCTGGGTTCGATTCCAACACCAGTCGACAGGGGGTGGGACCTTTCTGTGTGGAGTTTGCATGTTCTCCCCGTGTCTGCGTGGGTTCTCTCCGGGTACTCCAACTTCCTCCCACCATGCAAAGACATGCACTGATAGGTTAATGGGTTAATCTAAATCGCCGATAGATGTGAGAGTGATTGTTTGTCTCTATATGTTCAGCCCTGTGATGAATTGGCGACTTGTCCAGGGTGTACCCAGAGCCGTCGGGATGACGTAGGCAAGGTAGGCAGCTGCCTAGGGCCCCCTTGCTGAAGAGGGCCCCTGATGGCCGCATGGTCATTTATCTGTACAACTAATTAAAAACCATCCATTGTAAACAAACCACCACAGAGAGGCAGCGCTAACCCTCTCCTGTACTGTTTTGTGACTGGGCGCCCCAGACTAGAGGGATTCCCCCTATGCCAGGGGTCAGCAACCCTGGTCCTTGAGAGCCACTATCCTGCATATTTTAGATGTACTTTGAGCCTATGAACCTATAAAATAAAGACAGAACAAATCAATTAGTTATGTCTATTGAATTCTATCTAATGATATGCATATTCATGGAGAATGCATAGATGTAATTATTATAAACTTAAATTGATTGTTAATACAACAGTCACATCGTAAATAAGTAAAGGTTAGTTCAAAGGCTGGCATATTATACCTAAACACAACCAATGAATTTACATAAACTTAACATGAGCCTGCATAAAGAATTAGCAACCCATCTCCGACTGCTAGCATAAACAAAATAGCTTAAACATGTTAATAACATTATAATAAACACATCCAAAATAACGTCATAAACATGTTTCTAACGGCACGTTTGCATGTGAAATTATTTAGCAAAAAACAGAATGATTGATACATACAGGCGTTGCTTCTGCAGGAGTTAAACACAGTTTGATTCAGCATTACTCGGAAAGTTCGCTCTTTTCCCCTCTCAGCTACACTGGCACCGGCGCTTGGTGCATGTGGAGCACCAGAATAAAAGCATGAGTTTCAAAATAGAAATCCATATGTATAAATGAACTAAGACTTCCTTGAAAGGCAGAACAGCATTAACGGGAAATTAAAAAAATTGTCGGCGGTATTTAATGAATGCGTTAACGCGGTAATAATGCGTTAACTTGCCCAGCCCTAATAATATTGCATTAGAATATATACTGTAAGCCTGTTTTGTAAAATGCAGGTCAGGTTTTTGTGATGGGAGGAAAGAAGGGAGTCTTCAGTCCTTATGTTCAACGAAGAAGACCATTGATCCAGTTGATAGCGAGCCTCCCAGTTGAACTTTGAGCCTCCACCTACTACACTGCGGATCCTGTGGTAGGACTGTATCTGTCTCTCTGACAGACACCAACAAAAGTCCCCTTTGGACATTTTCCTGACTTGACTATTTCCCTGACTTACTGACTTGAACATTTATTGGATCTACAACACAACACTCCTAGGAAGGAACATCTTTAAAGGGATATTTTCTTTTCTTTTCTTTTCTTTTCTTTTCTTTTCTTTTCTTTTCTTTTCTTTTCTTTTCTTTTCTTTTCTTTTCTTAGGTTAGTGGGCCCATAGGTACTGTATTGTATTGTGTATTTTCTGAATATTGTTCTAACTACAGGGTGGGGAAGCAAAATTTACAATGAACATTTAGTTGTTTTTTCTCGGCAGGCACTACGTCAGTTGTTTTGAAACCAAACATATATTGATGTCATAATCATACCTAACACTATTATCCATACCTTTTCAGAAACTTTTGCCCATATGAGTAATCAGGAAAGCAAACGTCAAAGAGTGTGTGATTTGCTGAATGCACTCGTCACACCAAAGGAGATTTCAAAAATAGTTGGAGTGTCCATAAAGACTGTTTATAATGTAAAGAAGAGAATGACTATGAGCAAAACTAGTACGAGAAAGTCTGGAAGATACTATTAAAGAAGAATGGGAGAAGTTGTCACCCGAATATTTGAGGAACACTTGCGCAAGTTTCAGGAAGCGTGTGAAGGCAGTTATTGAGAAAGAAGGAGGACACATAGAATAAAAACATTTTCTATTATGTCAGTTTTCTTGTGGCAAATAAATTCTCATGACTTTCAATAAACTAATTGGTCATACACTGTCTTTCAATCCCTGCCTCAAAATATTGTAAATTTTGCTTCCCCACCCTGTAAAAGTTCACAATAACTACAATTACTTGTGTCTATCAGTTATTGCTATTACTCTCAGCTCCTATGAACCTAGGTAGTGTCGTGTACATACTTAGAAGTGGGTTACATTATTATATCCAAAACAGAGAAAACTGAAGAGAAATAGGTGGTGGGCCGGACCCCAATATCTCGTTTTTGATCAATACCAAGAAGCTGTGTGTGATTTCTTTGAATGATGATGTAGTAAAAAATCATTCAAACTCCATAGAAACTGTTTCCTTCGCGCACCGATGTTAAGTATGTCTTTTTAAAACTGTTAGTTTTGAGCAGGCAAACCTGCAGGACAGCTAAATGATAATGAGCGATTTGCGTTAAGTTTCATGGACAACCAGGAAGTAAACAACTCAGGTTGCCTGTCACTTCTGTCTCCTGTGAACACCATGTCTTTGCTATCGTCTAAAACAGTGTGTTGATGGGAAAATCTTTTGTTGGGATGTAGTTGGAACCGATCTGCCGGATGAGACAGACAGTATCCAAGCAGTCCAACGGATTAGCTTTGCATTTTAGACATGTTTTCTGATGCGATGGTGTATCACGAACGTATGGTATGAATGCTTGAAAACGCAACAGGTTATTTAGATAGTATGTTGTATCTTACGGTTGTGTGTATGTATGTGTGTATATGTATACATGCATGTACAGGGTGGGGAAGAAAAATTTACAATATTTTGAGGCAGGGATTGAAAGACAGTGTATGACCAGTTAGTTTATTGAAAGTCATGAGAATTTATTTGCCACAAGAAAATTGACATAATAGAAAATGTTTTTATTCTATGTGTCCTCCTTTCTCAATAACTGCCTTCACACACTTCCTGAAACTTGCGCAAGTGTTCCTCAAATATTCGGGTGACAACTTCTCCCATTCTTCTTTAATAGTATCTTCCAGACTTTCTCGTAATAGTTTTGCTCATAGTCATTCTCTTCTTTCCATTATAAACAGTCTTTATGGACACTCCAACTATTTTTGAAATCTCCTTTGGTGTGACGAGTGCATTCAGCAAATCACACACTCTTTGACGTTTGCTTTCCTGATTACTCATATGGGCAAAAGTTTCTGAAAAGGTATGGATAATAGTGTTAGGTATGATTATGACATCAATATATGTTCGGTTTCAAAACAATTGACGTAGTGCCTGCTGAGAAAAAACAACTAAATGTTCATTGTAAATTTTGCTTCCCCACCCTGTACGTGTGTATGTATGCCAGTTGTATGGTTTTTGACTTCACAGATTATTCAGATAAAGTATATCTTATTAGTATATGAACTCGTGCTCCTCTCAATCAGTGCATTGTAACCTACACAAAAACACTTAATGAAAGCACCCATAGCAATCACTCAACATTCAAGTTTTCATCAACACAATAGACAGTTTAGTTTTTTTTTATTATAGCAAAAGATACAATTTCTCATAGAGACACAAGGGCATGGTAAGGCACTGCATATATCAGCATTTACAAAAAAAAAAAACAAAAAAAACTTAAGGCATTAAAGTAATAATGCAATATTCATAATGATAAAACATAAAAAACTGGCATTAAAATAATAAATACATTTCAGAAGGCAATAGACAATTACACACAAGGGCAACACCACATACCTCTGTCTGTCCATCATAGGCAAAAGTTACACACAGTTAAGGGACCCCAGAAAAGGGGACATGTCCCTGTCCCACCCACTACCATTCAATGGAACACCAGCTGCTCCAGCGCCACTGAATCTGTTGGAGCACCACAGAACATCAGGTCCATTCAGAGAAGCAGAACCAACCCTGCTTCACTAGCATTATTGAAAAGGAAATTTTTTTTTTGTTTGTTTGTTTTTTAATGTATTTAGGCCTATTCATTTATTTATTCTTTTCTATATAATAGTCTTTTACACCCTTAGTACAAAAATAGATTACAGAGTCAGTAAATATACAGAATACATTTTCAATAATTCATATACAAAAAATAAATACATAAATAATTTCTCATTTAAATTTCACTAAATGTCAGATGATACATTAAATATCTTATCATAGCTATCAAGAAATGTCCTAATTTTTATTATTAACAAGGGCTAATGATTTTTAAATTGAGTTAAATTCAGTTAAAAAATGAGGAAAGGTTGGTTTGGAGGCTGAAAAATTTTCCTTATGACTGTAATATTTTCCCAATAAAATGAAAAACTTAACTAAATACTGCAGACATTTGTTCTTATTTTCATAATAACATATATTATTGAACAGGAAGTGCTGTATGCATCTAGTCCCAGATAAGAAAAGCCCCGTCACCTCCTTTTCTGAGACCACAGCTAGACAAAGGTTAGTGCAAAGGATCGGATTCTGCGCTCAGCCTCCGAAGGTTCCCATCCATCCAGGAGAGCATCACATCTACTCCCAGTTGGTTTCTAATATGTGAGAAGAATCCAAATGTTACTGACAGGAACAGAAAAAGGAGAAGAGAAAACCTTTCAAGTGTGCCTTGCCAAGCTGTGAACCAAAAAAAAAAGTGTTCTGGTCAGTAGAATTGGGGTTCTTCTCCATCATATACTACATAGTGCTTGGTTTTACTTTGCTTGTTTGTACTGTTCTGACAACTATGACAATGTAACGAATGATACAAAACCGTATTCAGTTCATGCTTTTGACTATTTCATTTAATTTTTTAGATCAGGGGTGTCAAACTCATTTCAGTTCAGGGGCCACATGCAACCTAATATTTTATAAAGATGGCCGGACCAGTAAAATAATATAAATAATAGAATAACAACTTATAAATAACGTTAACTCCAAAGTTTGCTCTGTTTTTGAGTGAAAAAAAAGTCAAATTCCGTAATGAAAATGTTTATATCTACGAAGTGTACTTGAACACAACATGAACAAATATGAACCTGAAAATTCTTAAAAAAAAAAAGAAAAGTGCAATTTCAATAATACGGAAGCGTATTGCATTCACAAAAAAAAAATAATTTCGGCTCTGTTTTTCTGAATTAATGAGATAATTATATCATAATTACGAGAAAAAATAAGTTAAAAAAAAAAAAATCGGCGCTGTTTTTCTGAGTTTATGAGATACTGTTTCCTGAAAAAAAAAAAAAAAGCTCTGTTTTTCTGAGTTTATGAGATACTGTTTGCTAAAAAAAAAAAAAAAAAGCTCTGTTTTTCTGAGTTTACGAGATACTGTTTTCCAGAAAAAAAAAAAAAAAAGCTCTGTTTTTCTGAGTTTACGAGATACTGTTTTCCGAAAAAAAAAAAAAAAAAAGCTATGTTTTTATGAGTTTACGAGATACTGTTTTCCGGGAAAAAAAAAAAAAGCTCTGTTTTTATGAGTTTACGAGATACTGTTTTCCGGAAAAAAAAAAAAAAAAGCTCTGTTTTTATGAGTTTACGAGATACTGTTTTCCGGAAAAAAAAAAAAAAAAAGCTCTGTTTTTATGAGTTTATGAGATACTGTTTTCCGGAAAAAAAAAAAAAAAAGCTCTGTTTTTATGAGTTTACGAGATACTGTTTTCTGAAAAAAAATAAAATGTGGCTGTGTTTCTCTGTCAGTGGGACAGTGGTCCCTGGTCCAGGCAGGAGCTCCTTCTATCTGTGCTGCTGAAAGCCTCGCGGGGGAGCGTGAAGTTGTTTCCGTTCTCGTAACCGGTTCCGATTACGGATCATGGAACTAGTTTTGTTCACAGAAATCAGAACCAAGCCCCGCTTCGTGCACGGATCAAGCCCTTCAAGCACACCGGCGCTCGGAGCCTGTAGCCCGGCTTCCTGACAGGGCACGACCGCGGTGATGGGAGTTGGCATTAATGAAGTCAAATAAAATGACATTCACCAGCATTAAAGAAAATATACACAGCAGAAGAGTGCAAATGTGGATTCATTTATTTGTCGGACCTGATGGAACGCATTAGTCAGAACTAGATCCATGGAGGAGCGGCTTGGTGTACCGGTTCGTCCCCCCTCCAATAACTTTCCATCAGGTCCAGGTGGACAGCTATCCGCTCCCCGGTGTGTAAGCCGGACTGGAGCGGGTGGACGGAGCAGCTCAACTCGACAGAACCCCGGCGCTCGGAGCCTGTAGCCCGGCTTCCTGACAGGACAGGACGCGGTGATGGGAGTTGGCATTAATGACTACCACTACTACTAGGACTCCTGCCATGGGGCGGGTGTCCTGTCCCGGTGCATTGGGCCGACCAGGTGAACCAGTGTTTTCCATGGCTGGTGGTCCTGTGCCAGCTGCTCTGCGTCCTCCATGGTAACTCCATGTTGTTGGAGGTCGCCTGCAATGACGTCGAGCCATCGGGTGCGGGACTTGCCTTGTGGTCGTTTCCAGTCTGCGGCCTTTGGGTCAAACTGAAGGATGGCTCTTGTTGGATGGTCAGGAGGGAGGCGGAGGACATGACCGAACCAGCGGGGGCGACGTTGCGCGGCCAGGCTGGATGCTTTGGGCTGGCGTGTGCGGGCTCCAAGCACCTGATTGGAAACCCGCCGGGTCCACCTGATGTTTTCGATGGTTCTGAGAGCCCTGCTATCAAAGCCATCTATTCTGGCAGCCAGAGTCTGGTTTAAGGGCCATGTTTCCGAGCCATAGAGCAGGATGGAGAGGACGGCAGAGTTGTAGATCCGGAGCTTCGTCCTGCGTGAGATGGTCTGGTGCCGCCACAGTGGTTTCCAGAGAGACTGCAGAGCTGATGCTGCCAGGGCTCTCCTGCGGGTAATCTCTGGTTTTAGGTCCCCGTTGTCTGTCATCACCCCAGATACACAAAGCTCTTGACAGGTTCTACAATGTCATTACCAAGCTGCAAGGGAGGTGGATCCGGCCCATCACCGACATGCGTGAGGTTGGTTTTTGTCCAGTTCACTTGGAGGCCAAGCTTCTGTGCCTCTTCACTGTAACTGCCCAGAGCATCTGTCAGCTGACTGTAGGATGTGCTGAGCAGGATGGTGTCAGCAGCGTACTCCAGGTCCTGGCATTAATGAAGTCAAATAAAATGACATTCACCAGCATTAAAGAAAATATACACAGCAGAAGAGTGCAAATGTGGATTCATTTATTTGTCGGACCTAATGGAACGCATTAGTCAGAACTAGATCCGTGGAGGAGCGCTTGGTGCTCCGGTTCACCCCCCACCCCCGTAGCTTTCCACCTGGACCTGATGGAAAGCTGTCCGGGGGTGGGGGGTGAACCGGGACACCAAGACGCATATTTTCTTTAATCATGGTGAATGTCATTTTATTTGACTTCATTAATGCCAACTCCCATCACCGCGTCCTGTCCTGTCAGGAAGCCGGGCTACAGGCTCAGAGCGCCGCTGTTCTGTCGAGTTGAGCCCCCACACGCCAGCCCAAAGCATCCAGCATGGCCGCGCAACGTCGCCCCCGCTGGTTCGGTCATGTCCTCCGCCTCCCTCCTGACCATACAACCAGAGCCATCCTTCAGTTTGACCCAAAGGCCGCAGACTGGAAACGACCACAAGGCAAGTCCCGCACCCGATGGCTCGACGTCATTGCAGGCGACCTCCAACAACATGGAGTTACCATGGAGGACGCAGAGCAGCTGGCACAGGACCACCAGCCATGGAAAACACTGGTTCACCTGGTCGGCCCAATGCACCGGGACAGGACACCCGCCCCATGGCAGGAGTCCTAGTAGTAGTGGTAGTCATTAATGCCAACTCCCATCACCGCGTCCTGTCCTGTCAGGAAGCCGGGCTACAGGCTCCGAGCGCCGGGGTTCTGTCGAGTTGAGCTGCTCCGTCCACCCGCTCCAGTCCAGCTTACACACCGGGGAGCGGATAGCTGTCCACCTGGACCTGATGGAAAGTTATTGGAGGGGGGACGAACCGGTACACCAAGCCGCTCCTCCATGGATCTAGTTCTGACTAATGCGTTCCATCAGGTCCGACAAATAAATGAATCCACATTTGCACTCTTCTGCTGTGTATATTTTCTTTAATGCTGGTGAATGTCATTTTATTTGACTTCATTAATGCCAACTCCCATCACCGCGGTCGTGCCCATGTCAGGAAGCCGGGCTACAGGCTCCGAGCGCCGGTGTGCTTGAAGGGCTTGATCTGTGCACGAAGCGGGGCTTGGTTCTGTTTTCTGTGAACGAAACTAGTTCCATGATCCGTAATCGGAACCGGTTACGAGAACGGAAACAACTTCACGCTCCCCCGCGAGGCTTTCAGCAGCACAGATAGAAGGAGCTCCTGCCTGGACCAGGGACCACTGTCCCACTGACAGAGAAACACAGCCACATTTTATTTTTTTTCAGAAAACAGTATCTCGTAAACTCATAAAAACAGAGCTTTTTTTTTTTTTTTTTTTCCGGAAAACAGTATCTCATAAACTCATAAAAACAGAGCTTTTTTTTTTTTTTTTTTCCGGAAAACAGTATCTCGTAAACTCATAAAAACAGAGCTTTTTTTTTTCTTTTCTGGAAAACAGTATCTCGTAAACTCATAAAAACAGAGCTTTTTTTTTTTTTTTTTTTTTTTTCCGGAAAACAGTATCTCGTAAACTCATAAAAACAGAGCTTTTTTTTTTTTTTTTTTTTTTTCGGAAAACAGTATCTCGTAAACTCATAAAAACAGAGCTTTTTTTTTTTTTTCAGGAAACAGTATCTCATAAACTCAGAAAAACAGAGCTTTTTTTTTTTTTTCAGGAAACAGTATCTCATAAACTCAGAAAAACAGCACAGATTTTTTTTTTTTAACTTATTTTTTCTCGTAATTACGAGATAATTATCTCATTAATTCAGAAAAACAGAGCCGAAATTATTTTTTTTTGTGAATGCAATACGCTTCCGTACAATAATATTATGCCTTAATTTTTAATTTATACATATGTGCATTATAACAAACAGATCACAGTGGATCTACAAATGCACAAAACATTTAGTAACAGGCAAAATATTAGTAAAATTAGAATCCTGCTTAGACATTTCAGGTTATTCACATTTTTTGTAAAAGGCTAGTCTGTAAATGTCAGTATTTTTATGTCGTATTAATTTTTTTAAAAACTGAAATGAAGAGAAAAATGTGCTGTTTTCATTATTTGTCGGTTATTATGATAGTATTTTACTGGTCTGACCCACTTTAGATTGAATTGACCTAAAATTATTTTAATATCATTTAAGGATGCCCCGATACAAGTATCGGCATCGGCTCTGATACTCAGTGTGTGTACTCATACTTGTAAAAGACATCCGATACAAATGCACCGATACCACTTACGGCCGTGTGACATTCCCAGTTCAGTGCAGCAGGTACGCGGCGGTGGAATAATGTGTGAAGAGTGTGGAGATTTTTCAAAATAAATGACGGTGATAAAAGTAACGCTGACTGCAAGTAACGTTACAGACACAGACAGATACGGACGCAGCGTTCTGTCAGTCCTCTGCATACATTCCATCCGTTTACCAGGTGCTCGCAGATGCGTAAACAGAATGAGAATACCAGCGGGAGTACGGAGCGGTGCGGACTGCCGCCAACAGAAGTGAAAACCAAACTTCTGACTCATTTCTCTTTTCTCTTCCTGCTGAAGCTAAACTTTTAAACCTTACCAGAGAAAACGCTGCAATATTAGTATCACATTAGTGTTACCTCTGTCGTCTCCATGTTTGTTATTACTGACTTTCTTCTTCTTCTTCTCAAAAGATTTTTCTCTTCTTCGTGGTATTTGTCCAGTATGGTTAATTCAGAGCGGTGCCCCCTGGTGGATTAATTGAAAAACGCTCATTCCAACACATTAAATGTCAGTAGCAGCACTTTGTTCCAGTCAGACTAATGATGACAATAAAGCACATTTACAAAAGGAACTAAGAACTGGAATGGGATTATTAAGTACTCGTATTGGTACTCGGCATCGGCAAGTACTCAAATGTAAGTACTCGTACTCGGTCTGGAAAAAAGTGGTATCGGTGCATCCCTAATGTCATTGATTGTTAATATCTTCAGTGTAACTTTTGCATTTCACAAATTCATCCCGCAGAACGGATTGGACCCTTTGGCGGGGCCGGTTTTGGACCCCAGGCCGCACGTTTGAGACCTGTGTTCTAGAGTTTGCACTTGAGCTATCGGCTAACTCGCTGTACAGAGTAGCACACTGAACAGTTATTGTTGTCACCATGGTAACGCATTGAAGGGCAAGCAATGCTCACAGTCTGTAGCCTATGAAAATAACTACAACAATATGCACATATTCAAGATATATTCAGTACTTACAGAGCAAGCCGTACCTGATGGTTGTCTCAGGAGGAAGCGTGCATCTGTAGACTGTTTATGTTCCGGCTCTGCCAAGACGCTCTTTGAACAAACTGCACGATTGGCCAAAACAATTACACGAGGAAACAACAAGAATTCTGATTGGATCTTATCCCGACACACTTTTGCTCATAAAGAATTGTGTATTATTCTTTTACGGAGCAAACGGTCAGCTGGGAAACAATCAGTAAGGCTATTTAATTTATTTTGTCAATTTGTTTTGAGAAAATCAGCTTCACAGCGAAGAGGTACCGATCAACTACTGAACGAAACGAGATAGACTGACTTGGCCCACCACCCAAATAAGTGTTTTTTCTGCTAAATATAGATCATTAACTGAACATAAACCCAGTGTTTTCATCCACTGTCATTGATCCAACTGCATGGGTTTGACTGGGGAACCAATGTTGTAGAAGATGACTGTGTTTCCATGGTAACTACAGAGCCCCTGAATGTCCAAATATGGTCATATCTGATGACCATGAAAAGATGAAGAACTGTATTTTACACCAATGAAGGGTTAAGGGTGGACGTTTGGGTCTTTAAGGGTTAAAGGCGGACATTTGAGTCTGTAAGGGTTAAAGGTGGACGTTTGGGTCTGTAAGGGTTAAAGGTGGACGTTTGGGTCTTTAAGGGTTAAAGGTGGACGTGTGGGTCTTTAAGGGTTAAAGGAGGACGTCTGGGTCTTTAAGGGTTAAAGGAAGACGTTTGGGTCTTTAAGTGTTAAAGTTGGACATTTGGGTCTGTAATGGTTAAAGGTGGACGTTTGGGTTTTTAAGGGTTAAAGGCGGACATTTGGGTCTGTAAGGGTTAAAGGTGGACGTTTGGGTCTGTAAGGGTTAAAGGTGGACGTTTGGGTCTTTAAGGGTTAAAGGTGGACATGTGGGTCTTTAAGGGTTAAAGGAGGACGTTTGGGTCTTTAAGGGTTAAAGGAGGACGTTTGGGTCTTTAAGGGTTAAAGGAAGACGTTTGGGTCTTTAAGTGTTAAAGTTGGACATTTGGGTCTGTAATGGTTAAAGGTGGACGTTTGGGTTTTTAAGGGTTAAAGGCGGACATTTGAGTCTGTAAGGGTTAAAGGTGGACGTTTGGGTCTGTAAGGGTTAAAGGTGGACGTTTGGGTCTTTAAGGGTTAAAGGTGGACATGTGGGTCTTTAAGGGTTAAAGGAGGACGTTTGGGTCTTTAAGGGTTAAAGGAAGACGTTTGGGTCTTTAAGTGTTAAAGTTGGACATTTGGGTCTTTAAGGGTTAAAGGTGGACGTTTGGGTCTTTAAGGGTTAAAGGTGGACATGTGGGTCTTTAAGGGTTAAAGGTGGACGTTTGGGTTTTTAAGGGTTAAAGGCGGACATTTGGGTCTGTAAGGGTTAAAGGTGGACGTTTGGGTCTTTAAGGGTTAAAGGAAGACGTTTGGGTCTTTAAGTGTTAAAGTTGGACATTTGGGTCTGTAATGGTTAAAGGTGGACGTTTGGGTTTTTAAGGGTTAAAGGCGGACATTTGGGTCTGTAAGGGTTAAAGGTGGATGTTTGGGTCTTTAAGTGTTAAAGGCAGACGTTTGGGTCTTTAAGGGTTAAAGGTGGACATTTGGGTCTGTAAGGGTTAAAGGTAGACATTTGGGTCTGTAAGGGTTAAAGGAGGACGTTTGGGTCTTTAAGGGTTAAAGATCTCATATATAGATATCATTTATTGTCATGTGATTGTCCAATGTACAAAACACAGACACATAAGACACACAAATAAGAATACAATTTTTTTTTTTATTAATTCAGAATATTAGAAAATCACAGTATAGTTACACATCACAGTATACATAGTTAAATAATAAATGACAGAAAATTGGGTACATATGTATCATGCTTAATTTTCTTTAAAAATAAGTGACTCAGCTGAATAATAGCAGTGTATTGTACTCAGTAAATATTAACACGGAGTTTAAAAAAGAATCAAAGTGTCTTTCATACTAATTACTTGTCATCTGCTCCTTTCATTCCATTGATACGGGCTTATTTACATGTATTTTACAGTCACAGTTGTTAGTATGTGGTCAGTGTGTTCTGTCTGGGCTTTGTTTTTTTATTCGGAGTCAGGAGGATGTGTGATGTACGGTGGCCCAGAGGTGCAACAACCCAAAAACAAAAAATTATCCACTATAAGAAAAAAAAGAGAACAGCCCAAAAAATTATCCACTACAAGAAAAAAAGAGAACGAAAAATTATCCACTATAAGAAAAAAAAGAGAACAGCCCAAAAAAGTATCCACTGTAAGAAAAAAAAGACAACAGCCCAAAAAATTATCCACTATAAGAAAAAAAGACAACAGCCCAAAAAATTATCCACTGTAAGAAAAAAAAGAGAACAGCCCCAAAAATTATCCACTATAAGAAAAAGAAGAGAAAAGCCCAAAAAATTATCCGCTATAAGGAAAAAAGAGAACAGCCCCAAAAATTATCCACTATAAGACAAAAAACATCATCCACCTTTTCAATTCAGGGGGCGCTGTTTACCCAGAAGGTCTCTTGCTTTAAAATTAAGGCCACCACAAAAAATAAAGGCAAAGGCTGAACATTTTTAAGGCCTTCAGCTAATGTGGCTAATGCTAACGAAGCAATACACTGGAAGTGGAGGTCAGTGCACTAAAAATCAAGTTAGTTTAAAAATATATAGTGGATAATTTTTTGGGCTGTTCTCTTTTTTTTCTTATAGTGGATAATTTTTGGGGGAGCTGTTCTTTTTTGTTTTTTTTTGTTGCACCTCTGGGCCATCGTAGTGATGGGATGAGTTTACAGCTTTAAGGGACTGTATGAAATGAAAAGTAAGGGTTATCTGGTTCATTGGTTCAGATACTTTAAACTTTGGCAGTGCTCCTCCTATTATATTCAAACATTATTCTGAGGCTACAGCGTCATTTAATTCCAGTGGATCTGATGGATGATGCCAAATGCCTTCATTAAACAACAAACCAAAGGACAAAACATTAACTCGCTTTAGTTGTGGAGAACTAGTTGAGTTTTCAGGACACATTTGTATTTTTTTTGTTGTAGATACTGATTAGGGATGTAACGATAATCGGTATAACAATAAACTGCAGTAAAATTGCAGATGGTTAGTATTACAGTTTAAATTTTAATTATCATGATAACCGTGTTTGATTACTGCACTTTTAGGGGAAAAAGCCCTATATAAAGATCTGCTTTTATGTCAAATATTTGAGTATAGTTTTAATTTATTACAATTTTAATTTTCTATACTTAATATTTGGAACCAATATTCACTTTCAAAGTCTTTGAAAAGGTTGGTTAAGCATTTTTGTGTTATTTATGCAATAAATTATATACATTTTTCAAATCGGATTTTATATATTTTTTGTGTTTTTTGTCCTTTTATGTTTTTATAGTAGGTTAAAGTGGAAAAAAAAAATAGACAGATGATATAAATGAAGTTGTGCTGAAAAAAACAGATCCCAAACATGGGTATAGTAAACATTTGTTTATACAGTATATAAAGGCAAAATCAAAAGGACTGAAAAATGGACAAAATAGGCTCAGACCACTAAGGGTTAATATGTGAATGTTTCTGCAACAGAAGGTTCATTGTGCCAATTATTTTGTTTTTTGTTTTTTTTCCAAAATACAACTTGGTTAAATTATTTCAGGCTGTGTATAAGACAAATACTTTTTGAACATTTTGAGCACATTTCAACAATACCGTGATAATGATGATAACTATGATAATTTTGGTCACAATAACCGTGATATGAAATTTTCACATTGTTACATCCCTACTCCCAACTAGATGAAAGTATCCCTGCACCCCTTCGATTGGAGTGGAACTGCTGTGTAGTGTTGTCTCTGGATCTGGATCACTCTGAACATAGCTTGTTGTCCTCGTTCTGTCCCTCGTTTCCTTCCCGGCTAACCGAACACTGTGCTCAGTAATCAGAGTCTTCTCAGGAGTAGAAGGTGAGCACGCTCTTATGGTTTCCTCTGATCAGGAGGGTGGGGGGACGAAGGTCCTTTGTCAAACATTCAAGCCAGGCCATGTAGAGATAATCTGACACGGACTCCTTCCGAGCGATGGGCATGCTCCTGCAGAGGGACGACAGAGGACAGGGAGGACGTTAGCCTGGGTTTGAGTTTAGGTTTGGTCTGACTGGACGGAGCGTCTGCAGCTCAGTGATCCAGAAACAGCTGTTTGTACTTACACAAGGATCAGATTGGCAGACATGGAGTTTTCCCGGAGTAGTTCATTCAGTCGTATCTGCAGGTGGGTCTGTGAAGAACAAGAGCCAGTGATTAGAACGAGCCTGTTTACAGTTCAGTCAATTAAATTTTATTTATATAGCGCCAAATCATAACAAAAGTTATCACATGACACTTTGCATATCGCGTTGGTTAAAACCAGACTCTAAGCCAGTTTACAGAAACCCAACAGAATCCTCCAATAGTAAACACTTGTGACTAGTAACAGTGGCGACATCCACACCAATCCTCCCATCATTATCTGATTTCTGGAGTTTTCAGATTATTATTGATCATGTAAACAGGATAATCTGATCGGCTTCATCTGATAACAGCAGTTATCTGATTATGACAAATCGGATTAACACACCTAAATTTCACCCCAGTACTCTGATGTCCTCATGCATGTATACAGGTTAATCTAATTTATTTCAACTTTTCATATTTGCACATGTGTAAAAAAATTTTTTTATAAAGACAAGTTACACAACAACAACATGAACAGTTAAATGAAGGACAGCAGCAACATGTGACCTATTTTGTAGTCTTATTTACCAAATTTTACCCATGGATAGGCTGAGGCCCTGGGACCAACCTATTAAATTTTGGGCCAAGTAGGTCAAAGTTCAAGGTCACAAAATCTACAATTTTCCTATCTCTCATCATTGAGCAATTTTCGAAAATTCATAAAAGAAAATTCAAAACCACTCCGATTAGCCTCCAATTTGATCCACCCGTAGCTTATAACAATGTCTTGTATCTGGCACAAAATTGTCCACATCCACTGAGGAATGTGGACTCTGTGGACATTTACATTTAACATTGAAAATCCCATTTACCACACATTTTTCATTAGACCTCAACAAACATTGTTTGGAATGTAATATAATTTGACATACACATGACTGGTACCCAGCTTCAACTGCTCCATTTCTCTTCCGTTACACTCTGTTGACTTTTGTTATTTTTTATTTATTTATTTTTTTTACCTCCGCCAAGGGTTTGTCTGTTTGTTTGTCTGTTAGCAAGAGAACTCAAAAAAGTTATGGATGGATTTTAATGAAATTTTCAGGAAATGTTGATACTGGCACAAGGAGGAAATGATTAAATGTTGGTGGTGATCGGGGCGGGGGGGGGGGACTGATCTTTCTTGGCAGAGGTCTGCGCTCTCCGAGTGCTTTTCTAGTTAGTTTATTATAAACTGAATGGAGCATGTGCAATAAATAAGGGGCTCAGCCCACCCAAGATGTTCCAGAGCTTGTTTGTTTGTTTGTTGTTTCTACAGGTTTTAAAGTGGTTTTCCATGCCAGTGTTATGCAGTAGGTCAGGTGTGAAACGATCACTGTGTTAATTAAATACAGGTCTCAAGTTATTTCTGATTTGTCTGAAACTGGATGAATTAAATCACATTGTGTTTACCTTTTCTGTTGATTTGTTGTTTGAAGCAGAGTTTAGAATCGATGGTCACACCTAAGTATTTGACCTTGTCTACTAGGGCTGGGTAAAAAAATTGATTTAATCGATCTTAGCTCGATCTCATTTTAATTTTGCGTAATCGATTAATAGTGGATGAGATCGATTTTTCAGAGCAGGACCGGGAGTACGCAGAACCGCGGGTGGCTCCGTCTTGTGAACCCCTGGGGAAGACTAGGTCTCGCTAGCGAAAAAGACGTGGTGGGGAAACCCCTTCCACTGGAGGTCCTCCGGCCTCAAACTCGAACCTGCAGTGTGAAGGAACTGGCCGCCCGGCGAGTCGCGGAAGCCGGTTGTTCTTGGAATAATAACTTGGATCCATACTATGACCTATGGCTGAGTATGGAGGTAGAGGAATAGTAAAGCGACAATGTCCGACTGCTACCCCACCCCCCCGACCAACAATCACGGAGCGCACCCCCCCCCCCCCCAACCCAACCCCCCAGTGTGAAGTAGCCTCCAGCCATAAAACAGAGTAAAGATGACGAAGTCCGTTCTGAGCCACTGTAAAAACATGTCAATGTTTCTGTGCCGTTCATTATTTAAGAGCACATTCAGCAATTTACTGCTGAAATGTCATATTTATTTCCTTTCTCATATCAATACTGATCCCAGTATTGATGTGTTGCATGACTGCGGTACTCAAATAATCAGGTTACAACTCAAAATTGTACTTTGGTATCTCTAAATTACTCTGAATCAATCAATTAATACTGAATCGAATTGATATTGAATTGAATCGAATCGTGATTAATCGATTCAGAACGTTATGAATCGAAATCGAATCGATTATGGAAATTGGCCATGATACCCAGCTCTATTGTCTACTACTTCCTGTTTTCTTCCTTGCATCGTCACTACAGGATCAACATCTATACTTGTCAATTTTGAAAAGAACATAGTCACAGTCTTTACACGTTAAAGACTAACTGTGACCTTACCATCCAGCCGGACATTATTCATTGCAGCCGACAGCTGATGAGCAGCTTACAGTTAGTTTTTTGCATGGACATATATAACTCCAAATGCAGCCCCCTGATCTACAGGACGTTGTCTGTGTGTTTAAAGTGTTGTTGTATTTGACCTTTTCTTCAAACATGCTCAGCTCCTCATCTGTGATTTTCCAGGGGTGTTCTCTCCGCAAGGCCTCGGCCTGACCCGGGTCTTTAGATCCTTCGAACAGACGGAACGGCTCAATCATGTCCTCTAACTTCTTCAGGCTGGAGGGAAAACAATAAGAGGTTAGGTTACTGTTGTTACTGTGAACTATGCTGATATTTCATGGCTGTGATAATGGTTTTCCTGTGAGCTGTTGGTACCTGCTGGAGCTGGGTTTGACGTGGATGTCGTCGATGACAGTGATGTCGCTGCAGTTAATTCTGAACTTCTCCAGCAGAGTCTTCATCCTGAAAAACAGATGATCACATTTTATTGGCCTTGCCATTGGACGTATGAGCTAAACTTTACCCATATTTACTAAATGTCGAAAAAACATAGGTGCGTAATGTCGGTTTTTCCATTAAATCACAAATGTGATGATTTGTTTATTTATTATCACGAGATGTCAGTAGAAGTCCTTCCATAAACAGGAACATAAATCTGTGTTGTTTTGAATCTAGAATGCTGGTTCCCCCTCTGTCTCCTACTAAATTCTAAACTGACGTGGTTTCCTGGTGTGTCCACACATGCACACACACGTTTGGGTTCAACTCTTCTTCTTCTCTCGTTGTAGCATCCATCAACATCCGTAGTTTTTTGTTCTTGTGACTCTAGTTGCGCAAAAAGGTCTTTTCATTGTTTCTCAAATTGTGTAAGAAATGCCTTAATGATGTCAATGTTATGGAAAAATGATAAATAAAGTTGTTAAAAAAAAGTATATTCATTGCAGTTTTGCAGGATATACCAATTTCGCTACGCCGAAAAAACCACCTCTTGCAAGAACAAAAATGTTTCATCGAAAAATGAGAGTTTTAGAGAAATTTTCGTTTTTCCATTAGGCAAATTTTAATGCACAAGTTATATTCACACAGTTTGAGGGTCAGTGGAAAAGATGAGATATAAAATAATCTACCTTTTAAAATATAATCAATGATGGAACCTCTCTCATTCAGTTGTTTTTTTGTTTGTTTGTTTGTTTGTTTTTTTACATACTCTTGTTTATCCAGCTCGCTGCGTCCTGGTTGTCCTGCGATGAAGATCCTCAACCTACAGTCCTTCCACTTCTTCCTCGTTGTGAGGATGTAGGGGAGCAGCAGAGTCAGGCCTGACAAACAGATGAAGTGTTGTGTTTTTACATTTCATTCAAATTGCTTTCAGAACACAAAAGATCGTCGCTGTCGGGCGGAAACCTCTTATGTCCAAAACAGTTGTTTTTCAGGAAACTAAAATGTATTCTAAATAAATGAATGGAGTTCTGAGATGTAGTCACAAGCCGTTTTCAACACTTTTCATTGGTTAAATGTTTTAAAAACAATGACAACTGACCAATAGAATGATTTTATGACTAAAAACTAAACAAAACTGGACATACGAGTAAATGTGACTTCTATCTAGGGTGACCAGGCGCTTACGAGCCACATGTGGGACAAGGAGTGTGTTTGTGTGGGACAATGTGGGACACGTAACCGTAATGCTGGAGCAAAGTCTAGATTTGTAAACAATGTGCATCTTATTGTCGAGCTTATAAATATGAATAACTACAATTTGATTTGGTTGCACACAGTATGCAGACTTTTGCACTGGGCATTTATTTTTTGCTTTTTTTCCACAGGTTTCAACAACTTTTTTTGCTTGTAAAAACAAAACAAAAAATCTACTTGTAAAAACAAAAAAAACAACAACTCTAGTTTCAAATATTGTAATTAAATTCTTCTAGAAAATCAGCTTTTTTGTAATTTGAGTACATGTTCTCATCCCTCAAAGGTAAACTAATCTATGTGCAATAAAACAAAAAAGGCAGAACTGACAACATTAGAACAGCTGTTTCCACTTCCAGCCAACCTAAAATTACTTGGACCAAAAACCTTTCTGGATCCAAACACAGAACAGTCAAACATTTAGCATTCTAACACAGTCATAAAAATAGAATAAGATAAGGTAAATATCCTGTTGAATTTTGTAAAAAAAAAAAAAAAAATCCACACAATTAACAAAAGCATATTTTGTCACCTCAAGTCTCTCAGTTCAAACTCCAAACTTAAAAACAGGCAAAAGGAATATGGATCAAATCTAACCAAACAACCAAACATCACATGATTACAGTGTGTGGCTTCAAGTCCTACTCGCCTCCATACGCGATGGAGAAATAAGTTTGACATAGTTCGCAGAATACCCTATGTGAACCCCCCCCCCCCCCCCCGCTTTCACCCACATATATAAACATTTTCCCATTCTTTTCTGTAGTTGCATTTTCTTTTTTTGCGCGGAGTTTCCATGATTTCTGCCAATATTTGCATGTTGGTGTCTGAGGCTTTTGTCTTGGTTTTCTGTGCCAGTGGGCGGAGCTCAGGAGGACGCCGGTGACAGGTTGATGGACTCCTGACCCCGCGTGTATGTTGGTTGATTGGCAGCGGATACAGCCAATGGTGATCATGCTGTCTCTGCTATAAAATGAAAGTCATGTTTGGAGGAAGGCGACTGTCCTGCACTTTGAAGAGCCAGAGCCAATCAAATGTGGGACATCATCTCAGTTTGTGGGACGTGGAAAAAAGGGTCATAATGCTGTGCAGTCCTGCACAAAGCGGGACACCTGGTCACCCTACTTCTATCAGTTTTGAATCTGAACTGAATGTGACCCTGAAGTGACCCACATGCACTAAAGAGGTCCTGAAGTGACCCATATGCACTAAAGAGGTCCTGATGGAATACGAGACCACGCAGATACACTCTGTGTTTACAGAAGGAAATATGGTTTTCCTCCGCTCCGACCGACAACTGGGACCAACAGCTAGGAGGTTTGTTGCATTTTAATGACGTAAAGGTGGGGAAGCAGCACCTACCTCCATCATCGAACATCCACCACACATCGATGGTGCCTTTAGACTGTTTCTTCTTGAACTGACTGCTGGCCTCCATCAGCTTCTCATTCATCTTGGCCACCTGTGGGGGTGGGGGTCCGCACACTGACACTGAGACACAGGGAAACACATATGAGCAATGAGAGGAGCAGCAGCATGGGGCGGGGGGGTTCACTGATGCAGCGCCTCCCCATGCTAATCGAGTTATGTCAGATTCAGATGACGACTGGTGCAAACCAACATTAAGAGCTGACTATGCATCTGTGTGTGTGTGTGTGTGGGGGGTCGTTTAGGTTTGATGTTGTAATAAATAGAACGCAGACTGCATGTTGATGACAACGGTGCTGTGGCTAAGATGCAACTCAGTGGTGTGTGTGTGTGTAAAGGAAAGAACGACTGAGATGTTCTGAGCAGCATCTAGTGTCTGAGAGGAAGAGGAAGAGGAGCTCTGAAGAGATGTGTTTCAGGGACACTTTAACCCTTTAACCCCTGAGCCCTGACTGCAGGTAAAGGTTCACATATGAACCCTTTAACCCGAGTCCTGACTGCAGGTAAAGGTTCACATATGAACCCTTTCACCCCTGAGTCCTGACTGCAGGTAAAGGTTCACATATGAACCCTTTCACCCCTGAGTCCTGACTGCAGGTAAAGGTTCACATATGAACCCTTTCACCCCTGAGTCCTGACTGCAGGTAAAGGTTCACATATGAACCCTTTCACCCCTGAGTCCTGACTGCAGGTAAAGGGTCACATATGAACCCTTTCACCCCTGAGTCCTGACTGCAGGCAAAGGGTCACATATGAACCCTTTAACCCGAGTCCTGACTGCAGGTAAAGGTTCACATATGAACCCTTTAACCCCTGAGTCCTGACTGCAGGTAAAGGGTCACATATGAACCCTTTCACCCCTGAGTCCTGACTGCAGGCAAAGGGTCACATATGAACCCTTTAACCCGAGTCCTGACTGCAGGTAAAGGTTCACATATGAACCCTTTAACCCCTGAGTCCTGACTGCAGGTAAAGGGTCACATATGAACCCTTTAACCCCTGAGTCCTGACTGCAGGTAAAGGGTCACATATGAACCCTTTAACCCGAGTCCTGACTGCAGGTAAAGGTTCACATATGAACCCTTTAACCCGAGTCCTGACTGCAGGTAAAGGTTCACATATGAACCCTTTAACCCCTGAGCCCTGACTGCAGGTAAAGGTTCACATATGAACCCTTTAACCCCTGAGTCCTGACTGCAGGCAAAGGGTCACATATGAACCCTTTAACCCCTGAGTCCTGACTGCAGGTAAAGGCTCACATATGAACCCTTTCACCCCTGAGTCCTGACTGCAGGTAAAGGTTCACATATGAACCCTTTAACCCGAGTCCTGACTGCAGGTAAAGGTTCACATATGAACCCTTTAACCCCTGAGCCCTGACTGCAGGTAAAGGGTCACATATGAACCCTTTAACCCCTGAGCCCTGACTGCAGGTAAAGGTTCACATATGAACCCTTTAACCCCTGAGTCCTGACTGCAGGCAAAGGGTCACATATGAACCCTTTAACCCCTGAGTCCTGACTGCAGGTAAAGGTTCACATATGAACCCTTTCACCCCTGAGTCCTGACTGCAGGTAAAGGGTCACATATGAACCCTTTAACCCGAGTCCTGACTGCAGGTAAAGGTTCACATATGAACCCTTTAACCCCTGAGTCCTGACTGCAGGTAAAGGGTCACATATGAACCCTTTAACCCCTGAGTCCTGACTGCAGGTAAAGGGTCACATATGAACCCTTTAACCCGAGTCCTGACTGCAGGTAAAGGTTCACATATGAACCCTTTAACCCGAGTCCTGACTGCAGGTAAAGGTTCACATATGAACCCTTTAACCCCTGAGCCCTGACTGCAGGTAAAGGTTCACATATGAACCCTTTAACCCCTGAGTCCTGACTGCAGGCAAAGGGTCACATATGAACCCTTTAACCCCTGAGTCCTGACTGCAGGTAAAGGCTCACATATGAACCCTTTCACCCCTGAGTCCTGACTGCAGGTAAAGGTTCACATATGAACCCTTTAACCCGAGTCCTGACTGCAGGTAAAGGTTCACATATGAACCCTTTAACCCCTGAGCCCTGACTGCAGGTAAAGGGTCACATATGAACCCTTTAACCCCTGAGCCCTGACTGCAGGTAAAGGTTCACATATGAACCCTTTAACCCCTGAGCCCTGACTGCAGGTAAAGGGTCACATATGAACCCTTTAACCCCTGAGCCCTGACTGCAGGTAAAGGGTCATATATGAACCCTTTAACCCGAGTCCTGACTGCAGGTAAAGGTTCACATATGAACCCTTTAACACCTGAGTCCTGACTGCAGGTAAAGGGTCACATATGAACCCTTTAACCCCTGAGTCCTGACTGCAGGTAAAGGGTCACATATGAACCCTTTAACCCGAGTCCTGACTGCAGGTAAAGGTTCACATATGAACCCTTTAACCCGAGTCCTGACTGCAGGTAAAGGTTCACATTTGAACCCTTTAACCCCTGAGCCCTGACTGCAGGTAAAGGTTCACATATGAACCCTTTAACCCCTGAGTCCTGACTGCAGGTAAAGGTTCACATATGAACCCTTTAACCCAAGTCCTGACTGCAGGTAAAGGTTCACATATGAACCCTTTAACCCCTGAGCCCTGACTGCAGGTAAAGGGTCACATATGAACCCTTTAACCCCTGAGCCCTGACTGCAGGTAAAGGGTCACATATGAACCCTTTAACCCCTGAGCCCTGACTGCAGGTAAAGGGTCACATTTGAACCCTTTAACCCCTGAGTCCTGACTGCAGGTAAAGGTTCTGCTGTGAATCTGCATCTGTTTCAGGTTCATTAAAGCTGCTGTGAGTTTGTGCTTGTGTTCCTTTTCTTCACTGGTTTTGTTTTACCATGTGTTTTAGGCTCAAAACAGGTGGAAGAACAGAAAAAGACAAAGAGATGAATAGAAGTTTGACAGGTTTGGACGAAATAAGGCACCAGAATGGACATCAATAAGAGATTTAGGATGTTGAACATCAACTGTGAACTGGAACTCACTGAACAACAACAAGGATTTGAATTTGGGCCCAGTAGGTTTAGTTTTGGGCTCTTTTTTGTTTTTAATAAATCAGTCCAGCTGCTTTTTGACACCTGTTTAACGGCATAAAGCAGTTCCATGGTCAAAAAAAAGAATAAAATAAGCAACAAAATGAACAAAAACAGCCAAAATGATCAATAAAATGAAATAAAAATGAATAATAAACTAATAAAATAATAAGTAAGATTAACAAAATACGGCACAAACTGAAGAAAATTGAAGGAAAAAAAATGTAGAGCAACTAAATGAATGAAAAAAATAAAGAAGTAAAAAAATGAAGTGAAAAAAAGAGTAAAAAAAGCAACTAATATTTGAATTTCGTCGCAGTAGTTTTAGTTTTAGAGAGGAATAGAAGTTTCCCTATTAGTGAAGATACTAATCCACTTGTTTAGACTTTTTTTTTCTGAAATGTCCAGTGTGACTTTATCCTATTTTATTTAATATTTTTTAAATATATTTATCCTATTTTAATTCTATACCTCTGGTGGCGAGCACCTGCTGAGAGGACTTCCTGGACTTCCTGAACAGTCCTTTCTTGCCTCCGTTGGACATCATGTCTTGCTCCAGCGCTCCCTGCTCCTTGGCTGCCTTCAGCATCTCCTCTGATAGAAGGACACAGAAACACAGTGTTGAACCAGTATGGAATCACTGGGATATACTGCACTGCTGTGGTTAGAAGATAAACAACATACAAAGGGTAATGGTATAATAAACGGTGATAAATCTGTTGACAAAAGGTTAAATAAGGAGAAAAAGTAATCTGGGAACTGACCCCAAAAGTAGGCCTGGGTGTTTATGGGTTAAATAGAATAAAAAACATTTTATTCATAAAGGTTTAAAGTCACCTTCTGCTTCTACAATGTGAGACACGTCGAATCCCTGGTCCATCCTCATCACCAGTGTTCCATACTCAAAGTCAAAGGCATCACTGTCAAACAGAACCAGTTCACGTCAGTCATGTGGTGGGGTGGTGGCGGGGGGGCAGCGGTACCAGATGGACCGCCTTACTACAGATTAGTTTGACCTTCCACAACTATTTATGGTAGAAAGATGAATGATACATAATTTTTCAGGGAATAATGAGCACTTTTAGATGTGTGATTGAAAAAAATGTTTGAACCTAATTTTCTGGCTTAAAAATATTCCAAACCCATGTACTCACTGCAATATTTGGAGTAATTCCTCAGAATACACACCTCAACAAAAATTTTAAGAACATCATTCCCTTCACAACTTTAATAGCTTGTTGTGTGTGTGTGTGTGTGTGTGTGGGTGTGGGTGTGTGTGTGAGAGACTTACTGGAGCACTCCTACATAACTCTGCACTGCCTTTGGACCATCCGTCCTCCAGTTTATCTTGAACCCAATCATTAATGTGTTTGGCTTCAAACGGCCAAGACCGGAGGCCTGTAAGGAAAATAATAATAATAATAATAATAATAATAATAATAATAATAATAATAAATTAATAACAATAACAATGATAATAACAACAACAATAATAATGATGACAATAACAACAATAATAATAACTGATCTCCATGTTTAATACATGTATGATGTTCACTTTTGTTGGATGTGACTCATTTCTAAGTGTCTTTCATGAAAGCCAAGAACACTGTACAGCAAAGGATGAAAAAAGAATAAATAAAACAAAACAATGAAAAAAAAATACAAAGCAAAAAACAAGTGGAAGAAATGTCGTATAGGGGTCAGTGAATCATTACCCGCTGCATTTGTGGGCTTTTAATTTAACATAATCAAACAATTTTGTGTTAAAATACTCAACAGATGTTTACTTCATCCCAACTATAAGCAACATAAAAAGCATCTGTGTTTAATTTTTGCCTTTGCTACATCACATTTATGAATCTAAGTGTTACTCGGTTTTAGTTTCTTTTTTAATAAAATGTTATATATCAAGATATGAGAGGAAAAAAATCATTAAGAAAAAAATTACTCATCATTATTCTTTTAATAAAAAATGAAAACAGGTCCCACAGACCCAAACACCATACCAGGGTTCATCATGTTGTTGCTTGGTTTAGTCTAATATTGAACACATTCATTCATTATCTGAACCCGCTTTATCATCACTAGGGTCATGGGGGTCGCTTGGAGCCTATCCCAGCTACTTATGGACGAAGGCGGAATTGAACACAAAGAGGTCATTTACCATTCTGCCAATTACTACATAGAAGTGTGTGTTTGCAGGTAACCCAGAACTTTTACCTCAGTATTTCTTTATTACAGTCTACTCTCGTTAAACCGCCCACCGTTATACCGCCATTTTCGCTCACCGCCGACCAAAACCATTGCACAAAAATCCCCAATGCATTATTCCATTAGCTACCGCCATTTCCGCCTATTGCCATCCGCCAGCCCAGTTCCATGCACAAACAACACTTATACCATTGATTTCCCGACCGTTATACCACCAGTGTGATTACCATCGAGTACACATAAATTTTAACAATGCACTGAAACAAACGCGCCACACGCTGATCGTGACAAGCTACGAGTAGGTCTACGGAACGGCCACCGTTCATTTATCGCAGAACACTCAGTAGGCCAGGATGTCGGGAAGAGGACGTGGGATTAAGCCAAAGCCTCAAGATGATGGGGTGTCATTTCCCGACACGGTATAATAATGCTTAAAATGTTTCCCCACTTTAAATGATCCCTTACAACATAACAGAATCAAGATTTATTTAGAAACGCAATTAGAACGGGTTAACGGAGGCAGCATAGACATCATATAGTAAAGACATGCACATTATGGACGCAACCTGTTGTAACGCCATTTTTGCTATACCGCCAATTTGGCCGTGAACGGAAGTTGGCGGTATAACGAGAGTAGACTGTATTAGTTTAGCTCCTTCACGTCACCCAGAAGGTTCTGAACTGATGCCTTTGCTTTGCAGTGTTGGTGTCGCCATCTTGGCGTTTTGGAGTATTCTAGTCTCTCTTCTTCTATTCTATTCTATTCTATTCTATTCTATTCTATTCTATTCTATTCTATTCTATTCTATTCTCTTGTTGTGATTGGGCTGACCTGCAGCAGAGACTCCGCCCCCTTTCTGAAGCTGTCCGATGCCACCGCTGCGTAGAAGGCCTTCCGTTTGGTCTTCCTCAGCCACAGCTGGTTCCTCTCCAGAGCAGAGTTCATCTCCTCCAGAGCCTGAGATCTGGGGCCCTAAAAAGGTCACAACAGAACGTCATATCATCACAGCTGTGTGTGTGTGTGTGTGTGTGTGTGTGTGTGTGTGTGCTGAGCCTACACATGAGTCTGTTGGATAGTGATGTGACGTTCACAAACAAATCGAATCTTTTGAACGGCTCTTTGAAATTAACGATGGGAACCGAGTCTTTGTAAAGAGCCGTTCTTTTTTTTTTTTTTTTTTTTTTTTTTTTATAAAGGAGGGAGTGTCCGATTGCCTTTCAATTTACCAACATCCTGTTCTTGTCCTGAGAATTACACTATAGTTCAGGTATTTAAGTAATTGCAGTGATTAATCACTGTTGTGTTTTGTGCAGTTTTTTCTGTATGTTTACACACATTTATTACCTCCGCCAAGGAAGTTATGTTTTTGCCAGGGTTTGTTTGTTTGTTTGTCTGTTTGTTTGTTTGTTTGTCTGTCCGTTAGTGTGCAACATAACTCAAAAAGTTATGGACAGATTTGGATGAAATTTTCAGGGTTTGTTGGAAATGGGATAAGGAAGAAATGATTAAATTTTGGTGGTGATCGGGGGTGGGGGGGCCCACTGATCAGCCTTGGCGGAGGTCTGCGCTCTCCGAGTGCTTCTAGTTGTTCTTGTTTTGAGGAGAATAAAATGTTATTTCATAAGAAAATGTTTTATTTTCTTCATTTTGAGGCTACAGACTAGTCCACATAATGTACCGTGATGTATTTTGTCAAATTCCATCATTTACCTAATGTCCCCTCTCATGTCATGTGTTTAGCCCACACATTTGAACTAACTATTCTTTTTTACGGTAAGATAATATTTACTGCCGCGCCAATTAAGCACCTTTAAAATGTAATGTCAATCATCACATGTAGCTTATTTAGTCATTCAAACATCGGTGTTTCAAAGTAATGCAAAAAACATAAAAGAGCCAGTCTTTTGAACGGCTCTTTTCAGTGAACGGCTCCTGATTGAACGGCTCCCTTCAAAGAGCCAACAGTCCCATCACTACTGTTGGATTCACACAGATGGCATTTCCTGCATCCATGCTTCATATTCATTGTTGTTTCTGTGGCCTGGGAAGTCTGTGCTCTGCACAAACTGAATCTAACTGATGTGCAAATGTTGTACGGAATGAGGGTCCAGATTTAAATACAGGTCTGGGAATGGGAGTGGGGGTCCATGTTTATATACAGGTTTGGGAGTGGGAGCGGCTGGAGGGTCTGTGTGGAATGACTGTGTGTGGCCTTCCTTACCACGAACACTTCACAGGTGAGACAGAGGCCGTAGTTCTTAGTGAAGGAATGAGCCAGATCCAGCAGAGCAGGTCTGGTTCGAGTTGCACCGGTCAGCACTAAGATCTGAGGCCTGGGGGGGGGACAAAAATATGAAAATTAAACGCATTATTGGGTTCAAATGTCTTATTTCAAGTTCAGCTGCAGTAAGAAAATTACACTTATCAAGTTTTATTACAGTAATTCAGTATAATCTAAGGATTATAAAGAGGCTAAAATTGTTATTTTAAGCAGAATATATTTGTTTCAGTCTTCATAGTAAGATTTATTTAAACTATGCTATATATTTATATTTTAAAAGCCAAGTGGCCTCTGTGTGTGTGTGTGTGTGTGTGTGTGTGTGTGTGTCCGTACACAGCTGACTGCTGCAGTTTGTCATACTTATATATATTTCATCAACGAAGAGAGCAGCAAAAACGACAAGTTGATAAGACCTATATTTTGGGAGATAATTTTTAATACAATATCCTTACGATCATGTTCCTATGTCCAGAATGCTTTGGCGGTGACTGCTGGACAAATGCAGTACTGCATGCACGAATGCTCAACAGCATATTTTCAATTCATTTCATTTTATTTATTTATTTAGGCAGGGACAATGCACAATATACATTAACCTTAAAAAGACATGTAGTGTCCCAGCTTCTGGCACTAGTGCTCAAAAAATTATCCACCATAAGAAGAAAAGACAACAGCCTAAAAATGTATCCAGAAGCCCAAAAAATTATCCACTATAAGAAAAAAAGAGAACAGCCCCAAAAAAACCCATCCACTATGTTTTTAAAATAACTGTATTTTTAGTGCACCGACCTCCACTTCAGGTGGGTTACTTTGTTAGCATTAGCCACATTAGCTGAAGGCCTTAAAAATTTTCAGCCTTTGCTTTTATTTTTTGTAGTGACCTTAATTTTAAAGCAAGAGACCTTTTGGGTAAACAGCGCTCCCTTAATTGAAAAGGTGGATGATGTTTTTTTTTCTTATGGTGGATAATTTTTTGGGCTGTTCTCTTTTTTTTCTTTTAGTGGATAATTTTTTGGGCTGTTCTCTTTTTTTCTTATAATGGATCATTTTTTGGGGTGTTCTCTTTTTTTCTTATAGTGGATAATTTTTTGGGCTGTTGCACCTCTGGGCCACCACAGTGGGGTAGAAAAAGATGAAAATACTTGAAACAAGTCAAATAATGTGAACAAGATTAAGTCTAAATAAGTAAATAAATCTAAAAAATTATCTTTCAGCATAAATATTCCAAATTTAAGTCAGGTTATCACAGTCAGATATTGATTTTTTACAGTGTGGAACCCACAGTGATGATGCCGACTTTTACCTGAAGTTCTTGACATGATCGTCCACTCCACTCAGAGACAGCGCATTTCCCACTGCACTCACGAAGGTCACCGCCTGCGTGGACGAACCCCAGTTCACATCTGGACAGAAGATCACAACCAAAGCATATGTTTATGTCAATGCATATGAAAGTATGGATACACTGATCCAACACAGATATTAGACCGATCCAAGACACATATTAGACTGAGCCAACACAGATATTAGACCGATCCAAGACACATATTAGACTGAGCCAAGACAGATATTAGACTGAGCGAAAACATATATTAGACTGATCCAAGACAGATATTAGACTGAGCCAAGACAGATGTTAGACTGAGCCAAGAGACATTAGACTGAGCCAAGACAGATATTAGACTGATCCAAGACACATATAAGACTGATCCAACACAGATATTAGACAGATATTAGACTGATCCAAGACACATATGACTGATCCAAGACTGACATTAGACTGATCCAAGACAGATATTAGACCGATCCAAGACACATATTAGACAGACATTAGACTGATCCAAGACATATATTAGATATTAGACACTGATCTAAGACAGATATTAGAGACTGGACTGATACTGACTGTAATAAGATCACTGGAATAATCAGATCTGTTGCGTTTACATGCACTTTACAAATATGATCATCCATGAACCCTGGTTTAGATGCTTCAGTCCATTACTGGAATGTTAAAGAGCCACAATGAAATAGTTCTACATTTGTTTTTCTTTTTTGGTTGATTTATTTTGTTACATTGCAGTGTCCTGTTTAACCTTCCTCTGGTGTTTTCTTTCTGTTCCATCTCTTTTTAAATCCAGGCTGAAAACAGCTCTGTTCAACTGTGCATAGAACAACTGAAAGGGTTCTATCTGCACTCTGACCTTTTACTTTGTTTTAATTGATTATTATTTATGTTTTATTGATTATGTTTTAATTATAATTGTGTGTTTTTAATCTGTCTCTTTTCCATTTTTGTAAAGCACTGTGAATTGCCCTGTGTATGAATTGTGTTATACAAATACATCTACCCTGCCTTGCCTTTTGTTAACGCGTCAGTTTTGATCCATGTCTGCATTCAACCAATAGTTTAGCTGCTTAAGTGTTAAACAAAGAAACAAACTGAACCAAAAACATTAGCCCTTCCCTCCCTTTCAGGGGGCGGGGTTATGGATCCTACTCTGAATCTGTAAATACCCAAACCTGAGGGCTGAACCAGTGGGACGGGTGCATGTGCTCACCAGGCTTCTTCACCGTCACATAAATGTAGAGGAGGATCTCGATGCCGAACGTGAGCAGAGCGGCCCACCAGTTTATAACGAACATAACGACACAACAGAGCACCGCCCCCAACAGCGACAGCCACATGTTGTAGTATTTATACGCTGGTCTCCAACCTGAGCAGGAACAACACCCATTATTTACAACATGTTCATACTGTGGGTTCAGCATCAGGAGATACAAGCTCTATGGAGCCAGTGTCAGGCCGTAAGTTTTGAATATGACAAAAATTCATTTGAAACTGAAAATTTAAGTTTTGATCTTGAATTTTGAAAAATACAACAATGTATTCAAATTAAAAGTAAGTCTATGAAAAGTTTTTCAGGTTAAATATAATTTTGATTCACTTTGGTTATTCTTTTGAATAAATTGTTTATTTTCATTTTTCACTTTCATATATATTTTAATTTTTGAGGGTTTTTTTTTTTTTTCAGTTGCATGTTTTATCTTTTCAGATTCAGATCCTTTTTTTTACGGATTCAAATCTTATTTTTTCACTTTCAGATCTTTTTCTCGCTTTCAAATCTTTTTTCAGTGTCAGATCTCTTGAGACTTTTTGTCATGCTGACACTCATGATTCCACGCCCCTCTCAAGTTGAACAAACGAGAAAAAAAAGATCTGAAAGTGACAAAAAGAGATCTGAAACTGAAAAAAAGATTTGAAAGCAAAAAAAAAATCTGAAAATTAAAAGATACAACATGCAGCTGAAAAAAATAAAACCTCAAAAATTAAAATACATGTGAAAGTGAAAAATGAAAATAATTTATTCAAAAGAATTACCGAAGTGAAACAAAATTATATTTAACCTGAAAAAACTTTTCATACACTTATTTTTAATTTGAATGCATTGTTGTATTTTTCAGAATTCAAGATCAATACTCAAATTTTCAGTTTCAAATTTAATTTTTTCATATACAAAACTTATGGCCTCAGATTGGCTCCATAAGCCCCTCCCTCTTCATTCAAACACCTACCTGGAGACTTGGCGTAGGAGGCGTGGAAGCAGGAGAAGTTGATGAGAGCGTAAGACGCCAAGAAGAAGTTTGAGATGATGGGGGCGATGATATTCAGGTCACCTACAAAAACCAAAAACAGATGTTTGGGGGGGGGGACTTTTTTTGTATAATGTACAAACAAGTGCAATGAAGCTTCCGTCGTCAGTATTTCCTTTAGCATCACTGGGACCTTTTCAGCTCGTTTTAACCCTTTAACCCCTGACATGTCTGTGCTGAATGTATGATTGTCTGAATGTATGATTTATTTAAATATTCATATAAATTCAACCTCAATAGTTACATTTCCAGTCGTGCTGATATATGGAAGTGTATTGCAGTCACACGAAAAATAAAATTTGGCTCTGTTTTTCGGAATTAACAAGATAATTATCTCATAATTATGAGAAAAAATAAGTAAAAAAGAAATTCGGCTCTGGTTTTCTGAATTAATGTGAAAATTACCTCGTAAAAACAGAGCCGAATTTTTATTTTTTCAGAAAACAGTATCTCGTTAATTCAGAAATTCAGAAAAACAGAGCCAAATTGTTTTTAAACTTATTTTTTCTTGCAATTATGAGATAATTATCTCATTAATTCAGAAAAACAGAGCCGAATTTTTTTTTGTGTGTGAATGCAATACGCTTCTGTATTGATAGAATAGACCTTGTTCTTTCCATAGAAATCTGAGCATGCTCAGTTCTGTGGAATGGGGGGGTAAAACAGAGCAGTGAGTGAGACCGACTGACAATAAAAACAGAATTAATCCTGGAAAAGAACAAATTTAAAACAAACATGTGGATCAAATCATCTTTCAACACTAGATTCATCTAGTTTTCCTTTATGTGGAAGAAATATCACCACTGTTTCTATGTCTGATGGAAACTAATAGCTCAGGAGAAAGAACATTTTCACAGATAATGAGAAGAAAAAATGAACTGAGACCAAATATATTCCAAGAAAAAATGTCTGATCTCAGCATCATGTGTGTAGAAAACGACAAGTTGTGTAACATATCTTTTAATGACATAATCGACGATTTAGCTTTTGCGAATTCAATAAGGAACATATTTGAAGTTGTAACTTAGAGGTTTCTCTAATAGAATTTTTGTGATTTTACAACATGATCTTTATTACCTCCGCCAAGGAGGTTATGTTTTTGCCAGTTTTTGTTTGTTTGTCTGTCTGTTTGTCTGTCCGTTAGTGTGCAACATAACTCAAAAAGTTATGGACAGATTTTGATGAAATTCTCAAGGTTTGTTGGAAATGGGATAAGGAAGAAATGATTAAATTTTGGTGGTGATCGGGGGTGGGGGGGCCCACGGGGGGGCCCATTTCCAACAAACCCTGAAAATTTCATCAAAATCTGTCCATAACTTTTTGAGTTATGTTGCACACTAACGGACAGACAAACAGACAGACAGACAAACAAACAAACCCTGGCAAAAACATAACCTCCTTGGCGAGGGGGGGCCCACGGGGGGGCCCACTGATCAGCCTTGGCTGAGGTCTTCGCTCTCCAAGTGCTTCTAGTTATTGAATATTATTAATAAAAACTAAAAGGCAGTATATTTTAAAATTTTCATATAATTTAAAGGCATATATATTTTAAGACTGTCATTTAAAAGGGGGGGGGGGGGGGGGGGGGGTTATAGAAGCCAATAATGTAATAACAGCCGATAAATGTAATAAATTGGCCATTTTTAAAATGTAAAAACCCAATAATGTAATGTCTGGGCAACAATGTAATAAAAGTCCTGAACCAATAACATTATAACTTATTGGATGGTTATTACGTTATTGTCCTGGTAAAAAAATAAAATTTTTTGCAAATTGAGCCAATAACGTAATAAATTATAACGTTATTGGCCAAAAGCTATTACATTATCAGTTCAGGAGTTTTATTACATTTTGGCCGTTATTGTTACATTTTAAAAATGGCAAATTTACTATGTTATCGGCCGTTATTACGTTATCGGTTATTATTACATTATTGGCTTCTACAGGGGGCTTTATAGAGCTGTGGGCCCCACCGAGTCTAAATCCGGCCCTGCTTTGGGAATATACTGAATCTGAGGAGCAATATTAGTAGTTTTCATTGTGAGTTTTTGTCTGTAGTCATAAAAACACAAACCCGGCTAAGCCACAAAGACCTGCAGAGAAACTCCAAACTCTTCAGAGGTGAACAGTGGTTAAGAGTGTGACCTTTGACCTCTGTTCCATGGCCATGCTTTTACAGGCTCCTTTGGTCAAAGGAAAGCCCAGTGTTTCCACCTCTGGAGCTGCACTATAAACTCCCATCATGGAGACGCTGCCTTTGCACAGATTTCATACTGTTCATCCATGACAGTTTGACCCATTTAAAATCTTATTTATCTCTGACAGTTTGCACAATTACTCAGATATCGCACATTTACATAAATATATATTTTTCTCTAGTTTATGGAAGTAAATCTGTGTCATCAGACATCACGCCATTGAATTTCAAGCACTGAGTTTTTTGCACTGAAATTAAGTATCTGAATTTTTTACATCTGATTTTTTTTAATTCTAAATTTATGAACATAGTTGAATTCAGAGACAAACAATTCAGATAATTTCAGTTCAAAAAAAAAAAAAAAAAAAATTCAGATAGTTAATTTCAGTGCAAAAAAAAAATTCAGATACTTAATTTCAGTGCAAAAAAAAAAAAATCAGATACTTAATTTCAGCGCAAAAAAAAAAAAAAAAAAAAAAATCCAGATACTTAATTTCATTGCAAAAAAAAAAAAAAAATCCAGGTACTTAATTTCAGTGCAAAAAAAAAAATTCATGTATTTAATTTCGTTGCAAAAAAAAATAATTCAGATACTTAATGTCAGTGCAAAAAAAAAAATTCAGATACTTAATTTCAGTGCAAAAAAAAAATCAGTGCTACAAATTCAGTGTCTTTCATAATTCAAAATCTGATGACACAGATTTACTTCCATTCTAGTCTAATAGTAGTTCATATTTTTATATTTTTATGCTATTCTCTTTTGCATGTCATTCTTAAATGCCACTTTGTTTTGTTTGTTTTAATTCCCTTGTTAAATTATTCTATTTTTATTTTTATACACCTTAAATTCTCTTGTTCATCTGCTTCTGTCCTGTACACATGACAATAAAAGGCTTTAAATCTTGAATCTTAGAGCTGCTTTGTGATAATGAGCTGTATTTTTTTTATTGATTTCAGCTCTCATATTTGAGGACAAGAGCAGTGAAATTTATTACAGACTATTAAACTCTGATTTCTGGAAACCCTCTGTAAATAAAAGGGGGGCAATATTTACCATACTGTTAGTATTAACTGAAAAAAAACCCCAACGTAATCAGTGCAATAGGAAATGGTTCATCACACTGTAAAAAAACAACAACAAACAAACAAACTAATATTTGTGCAGCTGGGGCGCCAAAAAAAATACTGTTAAATAACGGAAAATAACTATCATAAAAATACGGTAGTTTTCCATAATTAAAATACACATTTTTGTTCTAACTTTACATGACATTTTGCATATTTTTTTTGACTTTTTAATGTTTAATAAAGAATATTTACATGTATTAATACAATCAAATTACCTGTAAATATATATATAGAAATAAAGAATTTTCAATGAGACTAAGTTGTACAATCCACTGATAAAAAGTGTATTTGGACAGTTTATCAGTGCTTCTACATGTTATACATTCACAAAAACACATTGATTCAACATTTTTGTTGTGAAACCTCCCGTAATTACACAATTTTACCTCGCCTTATTTATTTATTTATTTAAAAGTATTAAACTTTAAATTAACAGTTTAATCTCATAAATAGAAAAGAAATATTGGTGAAATTACAATACATTTGCAAATGTATTTTAATTCTATTTTTCTGTGGAAAAAGAAAAAAATTCATTTAAAAAATGGAAATTTTATGGTTAGTCACAGTTACAGTTTTTTCGTGTTATTTTACATTTGACGTGTAAAATCCCTGTATGTTTTTGTCATTTCATTGATATTTTCCTGTATCTTGAAAATACAGGAAAAATCTGTAAAATAAACAGTGAAAATTCTGTTAAATTACAGATTTTTTTTACAGTGCATAATCAAACTGAACCCTGAGGCCAGTGAAGGCGTAAAATTATGACTATTTTTGTATTTCACTTTATTCTCATAAAATTACTGGTTTTATCTTGATATTTTACAACCTTATTCTCGTAAATTATGATATTTCTCCCACTTGTTTTTAAATGATGACATTATTTTCATAATATTAAGACTTCATTGTCGTAAAATTATGACTATTTTTGTATTTGACCTCATTGTCATAAAATTACAGGTTTTATCTCGATATTTTATGACTTTATTCTCATAGTTAAAGGTGTTTTTATTTTCTTCTGTGGCTCTAATATGCCGTTGTAGTTGAATAACTGTTGTGTTTTATTGTTCATTGTGTATAGTGGATTGTTTTGTATTGTTTGGAGTTTGTACAGCTAATACTTTGGTCAGGTCTCCTTTGCAAAGGAGACTTCTAATCTCAGTGGGACTTCCTGGTTAAATAAAGGTAAAATAAATAAATGAAATATATTTCCTCCATCTTTATACTCAGTGTGAGGACAGAGACACCTACAGATGGAGGGTGGGTGTCTTAAAATCCGCTGTTTCTATTCTACACTGTAAAAAAATTCTGTAATTCAACAGAATTTTCACCGTTTATTTTACAGATTGTCCTTGTATTTTTAAGATACAGGAAAATATCAGTGAAATGACAAAAATAGACTGATTTTGCATGTCAAATGTAAAATAACACGAAAAAACTGTAACTGTGAAGAACCATGAAATTTCCATTTTTTAAAAGAATTTTCTTTTTTCACAGAAAAATACAGTTAAAATACATTTGCAAATGTACCGTAATTTCACAAATATTTCTTTTCTATTTATGAGATTAAACTGTTAATTTAAAGTTTAATACTGTAAAAAATAAAACTAAAACGAGATAAAATTACTGACAATTAACCGTAAAAGAAGTATTTGTTCTGTGAGTTTAACAAGACTTATTTGTTAACTGACAAATATCTTGTGTAATTATGGGAGGTTTCACAACAAAAATGTTGAATAAATGTATTTTTGTGAATGTATAACATGTAGAAGCACTGATAAACTGTCCAACTACAGTTTTTATCAGTGGATTGTACAACTTAGTCTCATTGAAAATTATTTATGTGTATATTTATAGGTAATTTGATTGTTTTAATACATGTAAATATTCTTTATTAAACATTAAAAAGTTAAAAGAAATATATAAAATCTCATGTAAAGTTAGGGCAAAAAACTATATTTTAATTATGGAAAATTACCGTATTTTTACGAGATGGTTATTTTCCGTTATTCTACAGTATTTTTTCGGCACCCCTGCTGCCGGAATAATACCATTGTTTTACTTTTTTTTTTTTTTTTTACAGTGTAGATTTCCAACTGCAGCTTTAATGAGTCATTTATTTATTTATGTCTGGAATTATAGGATGAACTTCTGAATGGTGACTGAACTGACCAATGAGAATGAAGCCCACGGAGATGATAAACGTCAGCACGTATCCACGGATGGGCTCATTGTTCTTGCCGTGTCCCTTTGCGAAAAAGTGAAGGATTTTGTAGATGTTGTCTTTGCACAGAGCCTGAGGAAACACAGGATTGTTTAGTTGTTTTCGGTGCAT
>NC_043959.1:13280243-13296512 GCF_902148855.1 Sphaeramia orbicularis | reverse complement strand
GGAGAGTTTATGTACATGGAGAGAGAGAGTGTGTGCATGTGTGAGATTGTATTAATGAAATGGTAACTATTTACATATTCATAGCAAGTGATAATCCGGAGAGAGCTGAGAGGGAGTAAGTGGAAGTTTTGCACATACTGTATACAAATACATACTGGGGATGCTCATTATGTCGTAAGTCCATCCATGTCCGTTTGTGTCCATGTTTTTCATTGCATAAATATCCAAGAAAGAAGGTCCTAATTGGTGCTGAAACTTCTCACCAGTCTTCACATGTAGGTGAGGTGTAGGTGTTCAGAAGCCCTTTAAACCTTTAAAACTGACACAATAAATCCAAAAACATTTTAGAAGTCTAATAGCAATATGTTTTCAGTCTCTTCAGTGCTGAGAAGCTTCTCTCACCTGAAGCTGTTTGGCTGTGAACTCGCCACATGTTCCTTTTGAGCATCACCACTTCAGCTCCTTCACCACTGGGCTCGCGGCACCTGACTCTGCACCAACTTGTTGTGCTAGCCTGCTAGGAACTCGGCTCCAAGTCTGCCATGCTAAGCTCTGGCTCCTGCGGCTACTCGTTGACATGTTTTTTCAAACCGTTGTGTCACCAACACCGTAAAGAACTGTGACACTTTTAGAAGTGTGGCTATGTATTTTTTGTGTCCTCTCGTTTTTTCATTTCTTCGACTCACTTTGATAACTCCACCTCATTTTCGCATGCTCGAGTGCAGTTTCTCTCATTCATAAACAACCCACATGAGTCATGACTTCCTGACTGCTCAGTCATTCGTCAATCATCATGGAACAGTCCATTGTAGTGCGAAGGGAAGGAGGGGGCAGGTAATGTGAATTTGTTATTCTGATGTTTTTAGGGAAGTCAGGTTCATTATTTGTTTGTTTAGTACACTGTTATAATGTACAATGACACCTGTCCGGTGGCCCTGGCCCTGTTGGTTGGGGAGGGGGCAACTGTTTGGGGGGCCCCTACTTTTGGGGGTCTAAAGCAATCGCCTACTTTGCCTTAATGGTAGGTCCGCGTCTGGGTCCTCCTGGCCAAACTGTCCACCTTCAACTTCTCCCTGTTAGCACTTAGCTGCTTTGAATCTTACCTGACTGGTAGACGTCGACATGTTATTGTTAACAATCAACTTTCTCCAGGTCTTGAGCCACACACTGGAGTACCACAAGGGTCAATCTCTGTCCACTAATGTTTTCTTTTTTTATCAATGACCTGCCATCTGTCTGTCCCTATGTGGAAACCCGGTGTAACCCATATCATATAATATGATAATATAATATGATAGGAACTTATGCACTAAATTGTTGTTAAGTTATGTTTCTGATTGTTATATTTTCCTATTAGCCCTTTCATTGCATAGTGGTCACTACAGTGGACAGCTATTCTCCAGCTGTTCTCTTGTATATTCATGGGTTTTGCTGTTTTAGTTCCATATCAGCCAACACAGTGGACGCTTATGCACCATCCCATACACTGACATTCATACCATTACTGTAACTTTCCTGTTCTTTTATCTAAATAAACTGCTAATTGTTATTAGACTGTAATAAACAATTTTTTTTTTGCATATTATCTGAGTGAGTAATAACTATTATTATACAATGTTAAAATGTGAGAAAACATCAGATTACCAGCATTAACCTCCTGAGACCCAGGAATGTAAAATTTTTAGCTTTTTTCCATTAAACAATTGCCTTGATTGGAAACTGCATAATGCAACAGTTTTTTTTGTTTGTTTGTTTGTTTATTTTCGAGACATTTTTAAAAATTATTTTTATTTATTTTTTATTTATTTTTAATGGAATGTCCTTTACAATAGACGGCATTTTTTTTTAAGTAAAACTGTCAAACTTTTGTCCCCTACAGAGGACAAAAATGCTTTTATTTCATAGTTTTCACACAGTATGTCAGTAAAATGCATGTTTCTTTGCTTCAAAAATTAAATGCATGGTGTCCAGCTGAGTGGATATTTTTGTAACTCTATGAAAAATAGGTTCATAAAAAAAAAAAAAAAATCACATTGTTTTTTTCATGTCTAAAGAGGAATAAAAACACTCAGGAAAAAAAATCTTGATGAAGGTTCTAATAATTCATGCATAATTCTGTGCTGATGTATTATATGTGATTACATTGTATGTGCAGCTTTTGTATATTTGGATCATATGTGCTGTCTCTGTATGATCAGGCTGATGTTTCACTGATCTCTCTTGTCTTTATTGATTCATCTTGTCTCTTAGCAGTCTTAACTCTCTCTTTTTAAACCAGCTGTACAGACTTTTTGCGTGATCTGTAAAAAGTCTCATTTTATATATAGCCTGACGTAGTCTGCAATTTAAAATGAGATTATCTTCACCAAAATAGGTTATTTCCAAATGCTATTTCCATCTTCCCCTGGTTGGGTCGAACCAGACTGGACTGATTTACAGCAGACTTACGTCACTATGACAACAACACACCAACCAACAGAGTTTAGTAGAAAGACGTAAGATGAACGAGTGAGGAGTCAGATGTGTCCTTTGAACTAAACAAAGGGATTAGTTGGATATCTTTAGTTGTAATGGTGGACACTGGAACTGGAGCTGGACTGGCACAAAGAAACAGAAAACTAAAGGGTCGAGTGAACGAGCATAGGCTAATGCTGCGTTCCAGGCTGGTTTTGAGCCTGGGGTTAATGGGGGTTTTTTGCACTAAAACAAAGACAAAAATTTGGAGTTGTCATTATTTATAAGTTATTATGTTATTATTTACTGGTGCGGCCCACTGGAGATCAAATTGGGCTGAATGTGGCCCCTGAAAGAAAATGAGTTGGACACCCCTGACATAGTGCAGCTCAGAGCTGGATGACATAGGCAAGGTAGGCAGCTGCCTAGGGCCCCCTCGCTGAAGAGGGCCCCCGATGGCCGCATGGTCATTTATCTGTACAACTTATTCAAAACCATCCATTGTAAACAAACCACCACAGTGAGGCGGTGCTAACCCTCTCCTGTACTGTTTTGTGACTGGGGCCCCCCCAGACTAGAGGGATTCCCCCTATGCAATGACAAAGGCTATGAGGGTCATGTAGAAGTGACCCCCGCCCTCGCGCACCCCCCATCACACCCCCCACTTGCTGTCAGTGGAACTAACGGTCTGTCCACACTGAGCATGGCGGCAGCCATTTTAAAAGAACAGCAATGATGAAGCGCTCCTACCCTTCAGGGTTTGAAAAAAGACAAAAAAAGAAAGAAGAAGAGGAAAAACACCAACGACACAGCAGTAAGTATGAAGTAAACCATTGTTTCTCCAAATAGGCTCCAACTGTGTGATATGTTTGAAAGTGTGCGAACAAAAGCCCTCACATCAGTGACCAAACACACAGATAGATGTTAGCATGAGAGGGAGAGGATTCAGTTCAAGAACTAATCATATACACACAACACAACTGTGTTCTGTTGGAAGAATTTAAGGACAGAATAAACACAACTTCTCCATCGCCCTTTTCTACTGTTGGACAGCGTTCCAAAACTTCTTTGGAGCTAAATAATTTGGATGTGGAGGACCGAAGTATGACAGTATTAAAAGTATTTAGTCATGAAAAGCCAAAGCTAAGCCTACTGAAGTGTGTTCACTTACTCTGGACGGTTGTCTGCTCCTGCTGCGGTCACCCACACAACTTTATTCCAAACTAAATCGTCTGCTCCTATGAATCCCATCCAGTTTGGACAAAGAATCCATCCAGTTCAAGGGACATTTTCAGTTAGCTAGCAATTTCCGTTGGTGATCTGTCCATCCCATTAGGAGAAAAATGTCCCTTTTCCATTGCGTTTGTCCGTCTCATCCATACGTCTGTTCCTTGTGTGTCAGCTGGTTTAGGCACAGAAGAGGACTAGAGTAGCACTGCAGCAAAAGTTTGGATTTTCAAGCCAACATTAGTTCAGTCCCTCACATCAGCTCTGTGCCCTCACTGCGGAACTGAGTTCTGTTCACATTCAAGGAGGCGCACGAAAACAATACATGAGGCATTCAGGAGCAATTAGAATAATTAGGAAATTACAACACTTTTCAAAATCGTCAAATATTCAGAATATTCAAATACAACATCAAAAAAAAAAAAAAAAAAAAAAAAAAAGAATGGCGGTGTCTGTGAACCATGTCTGTGAACCATGTAATCACAATCCTACATTTTAAACTCTGTAATTATCTATATTTCCCACACTTGCCCATCAACACATCACAACACTTTGCACCATGTGCTCAGGTAGTTTTGCCGATGAGGTCTGACGTTACATTTGGTGCATTATGGGAAGTGAAGTTCTTCTCCTGCAAAGTTACTCTCAATCCCCCACACTTTAATCATGTACTTCTAGAAAAAGGACAAAAGTAAGCCTACTCACCAAATGCCTTTTTTTTTTTTTTTTTCTTTTTTTTTCTTTTTAGGTGCTTTGCTTACATTTCTGTCAGCGCCAATTGACAGTGACAATGCCACCCTCCTCACAAGCTGAAGGTATTTATCAGGCTACATGGAATTAGTAACATCACAGTCTAGGAAAAAAAAATCTTATCATTATTAAATCTATCACAATCCGTACTAATTGCATATTATTATATAATAAATAGGCCTAATAATAATTATTATTATTTTTCTTCTTCTGTGATTCGACCCACCACATCTTCGCGTATTAGGGGCCTCACTTTACTTTCTTGCCTAGGCCCCCAGATATCTTGAAACAGCCCTGGTGCAGCTGATTTCCTCCCTTCAATCTGTACATAAAACACGTGTCTGAGTATTTTTCCTCAGCCTGCAATCGAGCCAAGGTCAGATTTAGAGTCATTAGACCGCCTTTCGCTGAGTACATAAATCATCATGGTGTATCAGTAATAAGGAAGTTGACCTGTTAAGAGGCCTTTTAAAGGCACTTCAGAAGTCATGGCGGCCGTACAGAAGTGCCTCTGGCGTGTTCCTGTAATTCACGGTCTCATATTAACTCTCATTTTCTTCGTCATTTACAGCCGCTTCAGCTGTTTCAGCAGCCAATGTTCCCTGTCAACACGAAGAGACAAAGAAAATCAGAACAGGTGACATTTGTTTAATGCTAAAAGTTCATTCATTTTCATTTATTTCATTTATTTTGAGCGAGTGAGTGAGCATTTATGACACAAACGACCTGCATACGACAGTATCTGATCATGCAAATACATTCAACAGAATACATGCAAGTTCAATAGTACAAATTGTTTCATTTACGCTCGAAAAGGAGTGAGAAGAAGAAAACGTATTTCATTCCACCCCCATTTCTCATCAATACTGAACATAATGACATTTCAAACCAACTCATTCGACAGTATTTACATTATAGAACTTAAAATATGTGTGGAAATATAGGAACAGTGTACATACGGTGGTTTTTCCATGGTTAGCAGCTAACTTAGATTCTAATAATAAATACAAACCTGCTCATGTCTTTTGGTTTTGTCCTAAACTTGCATCATTCTGGGATCATGTTTATTCAACAATTGTTCAGATATTGGGTTATAGAATTATTAAAGCATGTTTGGTGAAGTATTTCAGATGTATTATAGGTAATAATGTAAGAAAAAATGATAGATATTTGTTTAAAATACTATTATCAGCCTGTAAAAAGGCTAGTACCAAAATAAAATGGAGCAGATTAGAACCACCTACAACTAACAACAGAATACAAACTGTGAATGGAATATTTGAGATGGAGATTCTGACCCATAGACTGAAACTGAAGAACAGTCACGATAAATGGATGAAATGGACAATTTTTCATTTCAACGGTCACATGACTAAAACAATTGTTAGTCCCAAGGTTTATTGTAGTCCAGTGTATCCCAAATGTCCCCTATGTTTGTCTTGTTTTGTAATGTACATAAAATTAACAAATAAATAAATAAATAAAATAATAATAATAATAATAATAATAATAATAATAATAATAATAATAATAATAATAATAATAATAATAATAATAAATACAAACCAACAATGGGAAGAAAACTCCCGTAGGACTGATGGTAAAGAACAGCACAAGAGAAGAACAACAACCACCACATCAGCAACTTCTGTAGAGTACGTCATACATGTAAACCCTTTAGTCACTGTGGACTTTTCCTGTATATGAGCACAGTGACTCCACCAGCTGGGTTGTTACTCTGGATAATAACTGGAACTTTATCACCTATCATCTGTTCTTTGTTTTTTTTTCCTATCATCCGTTCTTCGCTGTATCCACACAGTCTGTGACCTTGAAACGTTTCCTTCATGATCATTTTCTTCAAGTGGAACTTCCATATGGACGTTCCAATATGCAATATATACTACTACAATACTACTGTAAATACTTCATAACTACTACTATATATACTACTACAAATACTACTGTAAATACTTCTATAACTACTACTAATATACTACTACAAATACTACTGTAATACTTCTATAAACTACTACTATATATACTACTACAAATACACTGTAAATACTTCATAACGACTACTAGATATACTACTACAAATACTACTGTAAATACTTCTATAACTACTAACTATATATACTACTACAAATACTACTGTAAATACTTCTATAACTACTACTATATATACTACTTAACAAGTACTACAGTAAATACTTCTATAACTACTACTATATATACTACTACAAATACTACTGTAAATACTTCTACAACTACTACTATTACTACTACAAATACTACTATAAATACTTCTATAACTACTACTATATAATACTACTACAAATGCTACTATAACTACTACTATATATACTACTACAAATACTACTGTAAATACTATATATACTACTACAATACTACTATAAATACTTCTATAACTACTATATATATTACTACCAATACTACTGTAAATACTTCTATAACTACTACTATATATACTACAAATACTACTGTAAATACTTCTATAACTACTATATACTACTACAATATACTATAAATACGTCTATAACTACTACTATATATACTACCAATACTACTGTAAATACTTCTATAACTACTACTATAATACTACTACAAATACTACTGTAAATACTTCTATAAACTGCTATATATACTACTACAAATACTACTATAAATACTTCTGTAACTACTACTATATATAGCTACTACAAATACTACTATAACTACTACTATAGTATACTACTACAAATACTACTGTAAATACTACTATATATCAACTACAAATACTACTATGAAATACTTCTGTAACTACTACTATATATACTACTACAAATACCTACTATACTACTACTATCATACTTGACTACAAATAATTCTATAACTACTACTATATATACTACTACAAATACTTCTATAACTACTACTATATATACTACTACACAATACTACTATAACTACTACTATATATACTACTACAAATACTACTATCAATACTACTATATATACTACAAATACTACTATATATACTACTATGTATACTACACATACGTCTATAAATACTCTATAACTATACTATATATATACTACAAATACTACTATAACTACTACTATATATACTACTACAAATACTACTATAAAATACTTCTATAAACTACTACCATATATACTACTGCAAATACTACTATAACTACTACTATATATACTACTAGCAATACTACTATATAAATACTCTTACTGCAAATACTACTATAAATACTACTATATATACTACTACAAATACTACATAAATACTACTATATATACTACTATAAATACTACTATAAATAATTCTATAACTACTACTATATATACGCTACTACAAATACTACTATAAATACTTCTATAACTATTACTATATATACTAATACAGATACTACTATAAATACTTCTGTAACTGTACTATATTATACTATTACAATACCACCTATAAATCCTTCTATAACTACTACTATATATACTACGACCAAATACTACTCATAAATATCTTCTGTAACTACTACTATATATGCTACTACAAATACCACTATAAATCTTCTATAACTACTACTATATATACTACGACAAATACTACTATAAAGACTTCTATAACTATTACTATATATGCTACTACACAATACCAATATAATACTCTCTATAACTACGACTATATATACTACTACGCAATACTACTATAATACCACTATATATACTACTATAAATACTACTGTAACTACTACTTTTTCTTTTCCCATAGCATCCATTCTTTTTTTCCTGTCCGTTCTTTTTTTTCTTATCATCCATTCTGGTGTTTTTTCCTTATCTAATCCGTTCTTTTTTTTCTCATCATCCGTTCTGTTTTCCCTAGCCGTTCTTTTTGTCCCTATCATCCATTCTTTGTTTCCTATCCGTTCTTTTTTTCTTATCATCCATTCTTTTTTTTTTCCCTATCATCCGTTCCTTTTTTTCCCTATCATTCGTTCTTCGCTGTATACCCACACGTCTGTGACCTTTGAAACTTTTCCTTCATGATCATTTTCTTCTCAAAGTGGGAACTTCCATATGGACGTTCCAAATATGATTCTCCAAAGGGGTCTGAGGAAATACTGGGCCATAAACTGGATCCACAGGACAACATGTGCTGTTGCCCTGCACTTCACACAATAATACTTATACTTCAATTCTCTAGAACCGCAGGCAATGAACGCCTTTATCTTTTCCTTTGGAGTTTATGACTTGGTTAATCGTTAAAACAATGCCTTTGTGTCCCCTGGGATGGAGACAAGGACATGTGTGACACCCTGAGTTCAGCTTCCTGAGGGCTGATTCAGATGTCAGCCAATAGCTGTCCTCCAGAGGACTAGACCCTGGGATGGAGGGTATAAGGTGAGGCCATCAGAACCCAAGACCAGTCCACTGGAGTCAGTCCAACAGTAGACCAGGATCTGAAGCCTAAGACCAGTCCAACAGTAGACCAGGATCTGAAGCCTAAGACCAGGTCCCAACAGTAGACAGGATCGAAGCCTAAGACCAGTCCAACAGTAAACCAGGATCTGAAGCCTAAGACCAGTCCTGCCTAAGACCTAAGACCAGTCCAGCCTAAGACCTAAGACCAGTCCAGCCTAAGACCAGTCCACTGGAGTCTGTCCAACCATAAACCAGGATCTGAGCTCTGTTTGGATGAGTGAAGCCTCTAGCCTGCTCTGCTGTTTGACCCCTGACCAATCTGATCTGAGTGTCCCCGATGGAGAGGCTGAAGTCCAATGGGGGGGGGGAGCACGTCAACGCCGCCTACGACCCCACTCTGGATGAGCCCCCGGTCTACCAGGAGTCCAGCTTCTCCAACGGGGGGGAGCATCGCACCGTCAGGCCCTCGGTGGTCAGCGCCTTTGGCCACGACACTCTGGACCGGGTTCCCAATATCGACTTCTACCGCAACGCAGGAAGTGTGAGCGGACACCGAGCTGTGAGGCCGTCCCTGCAGGAACTGCACGATGTCTTCCACAGGGTGAGTGGACGGATTTGAACTACAGACCTGCACGGGCTTTCTTTCTTTCTTTCTTTCTTTCTTTCTTTCTTTCTTTCTTTTTGTTTTTAGTAAATTAAATGTACATTGAAAATAAATACTACTATGTATACTACTATAACTATTACTATATATGCTACTACAATACTACTATATATACTACTATAAACTACTATAACTATTAATATATACTACTGTAACTATACTATATACTACTAAAAATACTACTATAAACATGACCATAAGTACTACAATATATATACTACTATAACTACTACTAATAACTACTATAAATGCTACTATATATACTACTGTAAGCTACTGTACATATATACTAACTACTACTATATATACTACTATAACTACTACTATGTACTACTATAAATGCTACTATATATAACTGTAACTGCTACTGTATATATACTACTATAACTACTACTATATACTACTATAACTACTACTATGTATACTACTATAAATGTACTATATATATACTGTAACTGCTACTGTATATATACTACTATAACTACTACTATATATACTACTATAACTACTACTATGTATACTACTATAAAAACTACTATATATACTACTAAAAATACTACTATATATACTACTAAAAATACTACTACTGTATATACTACTAAAAATACTATATATACTATATATATACATATATATATATTTTTTTTTTTTTTTATTACTACTATATATATATATATATATATATTTTTTTTTTTTTTTTTTTTTTTTTTTTACTTCTCTATGTTTTTATTTATTACATGTTTATTGTCTTATGCTGCTGTGCATTTGAATTTCCTGATGGGGATCAATAAAGTCTATCTTATCTGATCTTAAATCCTTTCTTTCTTTCTTTCTTTCTTTTTTCTTTTTCTTTTCTTTCTTTCTTTCTTTCTTCTTTCTTTCTTCATTTCTTCATTTGTTTATTTATTTTATGTAACCTTTATTTAACCAAGTGAATTAGTTGAGAACTGACTGGTCCTGAAGGGTAACTCAGCAGGTACCAATGTCACATTTACTTTGCTTAAAGAATGAATGAATTTACTTTTATATACTATTATTTATTTACTTATTTAATAAATATAATGTAAATCCAATAGTATGATATCAAATAAAAAATAGGCTGGGGTTAGTTGTTTAAAGTCAGGTTCAACTTAAATCCATTTGCCCTTCACCTTCACCAGAACATCCACCTCTTTCCACCGTTTCTTCTCTAACATCCGTACCTGGTCTACAGTCATTCACCCAGGTTCAGGACTCAGAATAGAATGAAATGCACCCTTTTACATCTGTTAATTATTCCATCATCCTTCACAAGGTGCCGTCCCTTTCGTGTCCACAGTTCAGTCATTATCTGTTTGTGTTAAGACCAAACACTGAAACTTACTTGACATACATTGGAGTTTTAAAGCTTTTTTATTAGACCAATATACGACCTTGAGCTGCAAAACAGACAGGGTTATAGGTCCTTTGGGTTTTAGTGGTTGAACCAGCTTAGCATTTATGGACTTTAACCCTTTAAACCTAAAATAGTCCTCCTGGACTTTTTTGACTATAAAGAGGTTAAAAATATGTTGTGTGTGAGTCCGTTTGCCCATTTTTCCAGAGGACTTTTTTCCTCAGATCTTCAAAAATGTAGCTGTTATTTACAATTTATTGCATGTTATAATACTGCAATAACAACTTCTTCTCCAGCTTCTAGTACAGGTGTGAGGGACATTATCGTAATGACCCAATAAAACCTTTAAAGTGCAACGTCTCAGGTTTCATAAACAGTTGGAATTTTTCCAATCGAACAAACAGTGAAAGAGTTACAGCCATCAAACTGTAAATGCACAGGGGGTGTCAGCGATGACACGTCAGGCTTGAAAGAGTTAAAGGTGTTTGGAAAAACAGCTGGAAATCCAAATTAAATTGCAGATGAACATGTTGGTTCATGGTAGTTAAGGTTCATGTAGACGATGGAGACAGTTATAATAATGTCTTGATGGGGAGACGGTAGTTTTCTGTGCTTTTCAGACAAATCTAAACCATAGAGTCTGAACAATAAAGGATAGAATAATCCTTAAAATTCTTTGATCTGAAGTGTTTAAGCTTTGTATAAGATAGATAGCACGATAGAACGATAGATAGAACGATAGAACGATAGATAGAACGATAGATAGAACGATAGATAGAACGATAGATAGATAGACAGACAGACAGACAGACAGACAGATAGATAGAACGATAGATAGAACGATAGATAGAACGATAGAACGATAGATAGAACGATAGATAGAACGATAGATAGAACGATAGAACGATAGATAGATAGAACGATAGAACGATAGAACGATAGATAGATAGATAGATAGATAGATAGATAGATAGATAGATAGATAGATAGATAGATAGATAGATAGATAGATAGATAGATAGATAGATAGATAGATAGATAGATGAGCAGAGGAGAATAAAAAGAGAAAAAGAGTCAAATATACACAGGGCAATTAAAAAGTGCAAAGATATAAAAATACAATTAAAAAAGTGGAGCTTTTCCAATAGTATCTGAATAACTAAACTGTTTTTATCAGATTTGAATTTGTCTATGTTTTCATGATGGTTGTTTTTGTTTCTTAGCCCGTTTTACACCTGTGTTATCACTTGTTTTACTTACTTATTACTTATTTAATCCCTTGTTTATGTTTGGTGTACGGCACTTTGGCCAGCTGTAAAGTTGTTAAAATGCATTATAAATAAAGTTAGTATGGTATGGTAAACTCTAAAAGTCCATATAAAATATAACTAATGATCGTCAATTCCGCAAAATAAAAATGAAATTACTCACATATTCATGATCCTAAAATTGAACCATAATAACTATGATTCAAATTCAGACAAACTATGACTATTCTGACAAACCAGGTCTTGTGGTGGTGATTCTAAAGTGACATCTAAGAGGAACTGTATTCCAAACTGCAGCCTGTGTCTAACTTCATGCTGCTGACTCATAGATTTGTTGCCCATAAGAATAGAATTACTTTGATTAACCCAAATATGGTGTTGGTTGGTGTCAAAACATTCATGTGCATAAAATAGAAATGTGTTCATATTAGTCTATAGTTTTGCAAAAAAATAAATATGTTTAAACTGTTGAATTCACAATATTGTTATTGGCATTTAAGTTAATATTGAAACAAACATGAATCAAAACAACATAACACTCATACACACACCCATTCACACCACATAGACTTGCACCAAATGATATATAAATATATGTATAAATAACATACATATATTCTTATGAACATGTGTACATATATGTAAAATAATAATAATAATAATAATAATAATAATAATAATAAATATTAAAATACAGCAGTCATAAGAAAAAAAATTAAATAAAATTAAACAGTGATAATTTGTATGATATGTCCCTATTTTTCAGATACCATAACATTCATATATGGTTCCCATAATTGTACAAATTCCTCCAGTTTTCCTTTGGTCATATAAGTCAGTCTTTCCAGTCCGATGCACTCTGATAGTTCTTTTATCCAGTGCTTCATAGAAGGAGCTTCCATGCTCTTCCAGTTCAAAGCGATAACTCTCCTGGCATGTAGTATTGATCTTGTGGATTAGATTGAGGTCTCAGAACCTGATGTAGCAAATATGATACAAAGGGTTTTAAAGGGTTAAAACATTCTCCCTTTTGTTTTCCCTCTATTTTGTCTAGAACGGACAAATCTCAGTTCCAGACACTGTTGAGGACGATGGTGAAGGCAGTGAAGACACCCCCACGTGATGACGTGGAGTCGAACGCCCCCGCTGATAAGCAGGCGGGCGCAGTCAAGTTCGGCTGGATCAGGGGCGTCCTGGTGAGTTCGACTGGGTCGGGACACGCTCTGGGTTAGCGGGTCTCAGATCAAGTACAAGATCAGAGTCTGAGGATGAACTGCGGTTTCCGAACAGCTGCTGCTTCAGTATATGCATCGTTTTAAAACTGTGGTTTGTCAGTAAAATAAAACCTCGATCATCTCTCTCTTTTTACAGTTCTATATTTATTATTCCAAACAGACTCAGTAAACATGTACACTCATGGCCAAAAGGTTTAGGAATGACACATATGGATTTTTTTTTTGCTTAATGTGATTTATTTGTCATTAAATTTCTTTGAACACTTGAATTATTCTTCACTGTAGCTCAGAAACATGTGGATATTAAAAAAAAGGAGAGACATTTCTAGTAAATTTTGAAAAAAAAAACAAAAAAAAACATTTACATTCCCAGAACTTTTGGCCAGACTGTAGCAAATTCTGATCTATCGTAATGTTGGGTGAATAAAGTCTGTAATTAAGTCAGTAAATACAGAGAAAGTGCAGCTGAAATACTGTGAAAACCCTCCATATTATCGGCCTTTAATAAGTACAACTGTAACTTAAAAATAATGGGCAACAGAGGAGACGTGTCTAAGAGTTATCATGTCGAGAATAAGAAATACCAAATATACACATTAAAAAGACTGTTTAGAACACAGTCAGAACAGCAACTTGTACAGTATGTACTGAACAAAATTATCAATATAATAAGTAAAAGAAATATTATAGAAATTAACATGGCGGACTTGCAGTTGGTTAGGGGCGGTGGCCATAATAATATTTTTTCTTTGTCTCCTGACGATGAATCTGTTGTACCAATTTTCATGGCTTTACGACAAATTTTACGTTGGACGTGGTCCCATTGGCGTATGTATTTCCACTTTTCAAGGGGGCACTGCTGCAACATTTCTTTACCGACATTCGAAACCTATATGTAAATTCAATTTTGCACATTTCTGAATTTGGGCAAAATTTGGTGACTTTTCATAAATGTTTAAGGGGTCAAATTTGAGCTCAAAGCACAGGAGAAAGAAACTAAATATAAATAAATAAAAAATAAATAAAAATAACAATAATCTGAGCAGGAACAATATATCCGTTTCCATGGCAACCATGTATTTGGCTTTATTTGAAAGCTCTCAAGGTCCCCCACGTCTCTGTGGGGTCAGATGTCAGTGTCGTGCACTACACACATGTGATGACCCTGACTGGATGTCTCCCATGGACTCCCATTCATTCCATGCAGGTGTAAATATGTGGTTTGTGTACATGTCATGTACATGTTTGGAAAGGTCTGACTGTTGGAATGTGAATATGCGTGAAAGTGGAGACAGTGGCGAAAGGCGACCGTGTCACTGGCGATTTCGTCCCATGCACCCACTGCAGACTCAATAGGCCCTGCGCCGGCTTTACTCGGCTCGGGCTTAATAAGGTGCATAAATATTGTTGTGTGTAATCTAATGATGTGATTTCTATATGAATGTATAAGATCCAAGCGTTCGGACAGTCAGTGTTCATTTCCTTTGTCTCTTTCAGGTGAGGTGTATGCTGAACATAGGGGGGGTGATGCTGTTCATCCGTCTGTCCTGGGTGTTCGGACAGGCGGGCTGGGGTGAGCACCGTGGTTTCCATTCTTACAGCTTTGTTTCTTTTGTGTCACTACCCTTTTTCCACACAAACTCACTTTTTACTTATAGTAGATATCAAACTGGGAGAAAATCCAAGGCACCTCTTTAAACATTAAAATGCTTTTATCAACATGGCACGGTCATATCCAGACCTAAAGAACACTTCTATGCGTTTGGCTTCAGGAGCTTCATCAGAGAGTTTTTTTTGTTTGTTTATTTGTTTTTGTTTTTGTTTTTGATTTCCTGATGAAGGCTTGAAGCCGAAATGGAGAAAAATGAAGAAAATGGGACTTTTTCTGCACTCTAAAAAATGATTCATGGGGTTAGTAAATTAAGCTTAAAATCAAGAGCTTTCTCCACTTAAAAAATTAAGTTTGTTATGTTGATAAGTTATTTATTCAGTGGTCTAAAATGAAAACAAAGAAAACAGTCTTAACTCAGTAACATACTGATTTTGAACAGACATTTCTGCCTTTAATTTAACAAAGAAGTATATTAAGTTAGTACAACTTAAAAATCTTGTAAACTTCCTCTAAAAGCTGAGTACAAAGCTGACGGAGGGAAGCACAGAAAGAAAAGGGAGAAACACAATTTTACACAGAACTTTACTAAACTTTAAGGCTTGACAGAATTTAGCTTGTTTCTGCAACACTAGTTTTAATTATTCAAGGACTGAATTCTACACATTTTGCTCCTTTCTGATTTAAAATGTAGAATATATTGGTGTGTTGGCTGCATTGCATTGTGGGTATTGGGTATTGTTAAAACTGTGTATTTATGTGCAGGGGTTCAGCAGGGTTGTGGTGTTGGTGTTATTGGAGTTAATGTGTGCATGCTAATGTTTATTGGCCTTTTGTGTTATTTTTGTATTTTTATAGAACTGCACCATGAGTCAGAGCCACAGGCCAAACAATGCCTTTCCTGTTTATTATCTAGTGATGGGACTGTTGGCTTTGAAGAGAACATTCAATCAGGAAACTGTTCACTGAAAAGAGCCGTTTAAAAGACTGGCTCTTTATGATTTTTTGCATTAGTTTGAAACACGATGTTTGAATAACTAAATAAGTTACATGTAATGATCGACATTACATTTTAAAGGTGTTAATTGGCGCGGCAGTAAATATTATCTTACGAAAAGAATAGTTAGTTCAAATGTGTGGGCTAAATACATGACAGAGGGTGAATAGGCAAATGCTGGAATTTGACAAAAAAAACATCACGGTACATTATGGGACTAGTCTGTAGTCTAAAAATTAAGAAGAAAATAAAA